>NW_018020893.1:29499-38751 GCF_002006095.1 Pseudomyrmex gracilis | reverse complement strand
TAGTGCGGTAGTGACACTTTTCCGGACATGGGTCCCTATACTCAAATGTTTTCTACTGTTGCACTGAATAACCCCTAGAAGTTTGATTCCATAGTTCTGAAACACCCTGTATATTTATAATATTATACTTTGTATTGTATTATATGTATTATATACATACTACAGTAATGTCACTGACCTCCGCCGCGCGGTCTTGGCGGGGTCACTGACCTCGGCCGGGCGATCGCGGCGGGGTCACTGTTTTGGTCACGTGAGTACAATATATATATATATATATATGTGTGTGTGTGTGTGTGTGTGTGTGTGTGTGTGTGTGTGTATTATATATAGAATTATATATAAAACAGAATATATATAGTATATATAATATTCTCTTTTTTACTCTTTTCTCTGTTACGTGACTTTAGTCACGCGTGTTGTTTTTCCATTCTCCTCTTTTTCTTTTATTTTTCGAGTTTGATTTTCATGTGTTATTTCTGACATCTCTCATATGTACATCATGTGCATTATATTGTTTGTAAGACATTGTATATTTGTATATACTAGCTGTCATCGCGGTGGCAGGTTGTGTTCACTGACAGTACATATTAAAATAAAAACAATAATAGCGTGCGCGTAGCTCGCGCCTGTGTTGTGCTAGTCATAAAAATTACGCAGAATTATATATTTAAACTTTTTATATTGCTTGTCGTACACGATTTCCTTCATATAAGAGCTCAGAAACGCTGAATCATTTTGCGCGAAGTCTGCTCCAAAGTTTTCAATTCAATCCCGCATCGCGATGCACTTTGCGTAAGAGAGACGCGACCGAAATAAGAGGGTCATTTGTTGTGCAGTACACATCGTAGTTGGGGAACATATATTTTCTCTCGTGCACAGAGGCGAAAAGCATCTTCCTCGCACGGCTCCGCGATTTCTCCATTCACGGCAATCCGCCCGCGCGGATACGGGAAACATCGTGTACGATCGACATGTAGAAACATTCCTCGGCTCCCTCTCGAGATCTGCCGGCGCATCTCAACCGCTATCTAGCTTTCTACGTGTCGGTACGTACCGACACGGAGAGGGGCGGGGAGACGTGAATATGTTCGTGTAAAATCTGTGAAATACACGATATTTCGTCCTGTCAATCGTCGACGCGCGCGCACACTTTTTCCTTTCCGCTCGATCTCAGTGTTTAGATTCTCTCTATATCGCCCGCGCTTCGACAAACTTTCGTCTCAAAAAGCCTTCAAAAGTGTAAGGCGCGCTTGTGATTTGTATTTTTGCAACGCGTCAAAATCGCGTTAGAAAGTACCGCGCGGGGCGTTTATTGCCGCGCGTGAACATCGCACCGCCGCGCCGGATCGGCCGTTCTTTTATTCTCCGAATATTGCCAATCGGTTTCGATCGCCAATCTCGTCCGTTCCCACTATTTTATTCCGAGTCGAAAATTCCGCGTACACGTAACGCCGTGGCCCCCGGTATTTACGATCGATGTGAAACCTGCGATAACTCGGCGGTTATTACTCACACGCATGTACGGTGTAAATATTGGTTTCTCTCGTCTACGGTCCTTTTTTGAATATCGTTACACAGTCGGCGGACGATTCGATCAATCGTCTCGGGAGATATCGCGGATGAAAACAAAAACCACATCTCGATGTCCGCCGATATGTAAACTCTCTTTTAATTCATTAGATCAATAAGATCACTCTGCTCGTCGATCGCAAAACCTCATGAATAATGAAAAAGAGCATTTGCCGAATGAATGCGCGCGATTTCAACAAGAACGAAAAAGGTACAATTATCGTTTGCGGAGCAACTTCTTTCATCTCTCTCGATAACGCTTCAAATCATATTCATGAAGTTTCATGAATTACATTGACCTTTTCACTTTTGAATTGTCTTCCACGCCGCTCGCGCCACTCCTCTTTTTATCCGCCACGCGCTCACACTCTATCTTTTCTATCATTTAAAAAAACCGTCGATTTACCGTCGCAAAAAATGTGAAACCTCCTCGCAAAAATCCGTTTCTGCAATAGAACCGTAAAAATGTATTACGTGACTTTCGCGTTATTTATGTGCTTCGAAAAAAAAAAAACTATATATATTTTTTGATTCTGTGGATTTATACCGCTCGATTGGGACAGCTAATGTTCACATGTATCACAAGTACAATATTGTTTGGTTTACCGTCGCGTCCGTACATGCCCGAATTCTCCGAGATTCTTTACAGCGTCGCGATACGACGCCGGCCATTTATTTTGATATCAAGTTTCTCGCCGGAGAGGCTTCCCGCGGTGAAGCTGCTATAGAAACGAGGGTGCAGTCCGTTTTATCGCGTTCGAATCTCGATTGCTTAAAGCCGTTAACGTAGTTACGTATTTTACGATGGGAAAAGGAAATAACGATCCCGGGTACTTTCGCTTGACTTGTGGCTTACCTTTACTACTGACCGTCGTTATTTTTATTCGCTGTCGCGAGCGATACCTCACAAACGCGATCGCGAACTACGATACGGCGACGATGAAAAGCGACGTGTAAACTTATTAAAAAAAAAAAAAAAAAAAAAAACTCATCAAAAAACAGCTCCGTAAATTATCAACACTTTAATGAACGTGAAACGCGGCGACTTTATAAAAAATAGAGAGCTTATTAAACGCTTATTAAAATCCGTGTGTTTGTAAACCCAGAAATAAATTTCATTAAACTTTTGCATTACATGTTATCTCTTTAATTCCGCATTACTAATTTGCATTTAACACGTGCACAAATTCAAATTGCTACTTTTCAAAAAAGTTGTGCACAAAATATGCGCTTAAAGTTGCAAATATGCGTGCGAGAGCAAACAAACGTTTATAAAAACAATTTGTGAAATATTAAAAAACATTCTTCTATACGCACATATTTATTACGTATTTTATTTATTTGTACCATTTTCAATACTATCGAGTTAGTGAGTCTCAAATTGTTTTAAGTGTTGAGCTCTTTGAAACGAATGTTAGTTTTTCAATCGGAGGTAATAACTTGAGTTACTCGGCAACTGCGAAATCTGACACCAGATTTTTTGACGCGTAGCCGATTACTATATTGAATTTCCATATACACACAAAATAGTCTCTCACACATAGATATAAACACGTGCGCGCGCGCGCGCACACACACACGCACACACTCGTATACGCTTTATAAAACCTTTGCTTGAACTGTAAAAATTCGAACTTTTTTTGATATTAAAAAATAGTTTCGCAGATATCTAGCCATTACATTTATTTTTCTCTCTCGTGCGTTCGTAAAAATATTGCACCTTAAATAACGCGTGCACAGCCAGCGTTAAAATTTTTCTAAAAGTAAAAATACCGAATATTCGGAGGAATTCCCCCGAGCAAGGAATTCGCATTTCGATTGCGCCGCGTCGTCCCTAGCGAGCTTTAAATTCCGCCTCAAAAGTGCATAAGTCACTCGCGTCGCAACGTCGCCTAAAAGAAACGCGTAAAAAACGATCGAAGGCAACCGCCTCGCGTAAATAATTTGTCGCGCGTTCGTCGTGAGGTAAGACGCGGCGAAGAACAAACAGCAGGAAGGATCAATTTCCTTCGACGACGACGACGGCGATGGCACGGTGCGACGCTTTTTATTTTTTACGTGATTATCTCGTGTATCGAGTGCCGAAAGTGAAAGCCGATACTTCTTTGCGATCGTCGTTTCTGAATCTGCAGAAAGCAACCTGGTCCGCGCTCGAGTGCGGACTAGCGTAACCAGTACCGCGCGCGCGGAGATTGAATTATTTTTCTCCCGGTATAATTTCGCCATAAAATAAGACCAGTGCGAGTATGCGCATCCGTGCGCACACACATACACGGACCCACTCACATAGACGGACCCATACAAACCCACTCGTTCGCGGCATCATCTCTCGAGAGAGGAGCGATCTCACTAACTCTTCGTTTCTTTCTTGCTCCAGCTGACTTTCGCCTACGCCGTTTCTTTCTCTCTCTTCTTCTCTCGCCCTCGTATCACTACATCTCACCCCGCGACGAGGCCACTCGAGGCGGGTAACGCCGCTATTTCCCCACCTTTCCCCCCCACGTCTCCTTATATTACATTCTAGATACGGTCGCGAGGATGATGGTGGTGGAAGCTGAAAATTCCTTTCCTCTGCTGTTTCTGTCAGTGAATATCTTATCATAATACCGCTGGCACGGCTTCCACAAGGTCCTCGGACCCACCCGCGCGAGCTATCACCCTCTCTCCGATCTTCTCGACACGCCTAACTCTTCGGGCTTTCGTCCGCAGTTTCGCGACTTGTTCCCGACCGTTCGGTTGCGAAACGACTGCGAAAAATCCAAGTGTATATACTTTTTGACGGAATATCGCGCACGTCGTTCGCCCGCTGTCGGCACCAGCTTGCAGTCGATGGCACGCGGCTTTCTTCCCCTCGTTCAATGCAGCCGCGATGCAACGACCGCCGGATGCTGCCGCGAGCTCCGGGAAAGCATGACTCGGCGATGAGACGGTATTTGCAAACTTTGACTTCGCGCGTGTTTCGATATTGCGCCACGTGCCGTAAGTACGCGATATCAGCGAATGTTGTTCACGTAAACTTTTTCTTTGGATTTTTTTTTTCTTCTCTTCCCTTGCTCCCGTTTCCCCGCGCGTCTCTCTTTCGCGTTACACGCTCCACGAGAGAGAAATGGCTCCTCTTACTTATAAAAGTGTGTAGCGTCTCGTAATATTTCCCGCTTCGATTTGCACTTTTTTCCCGCCCGTATTCGCCGGCTCGATTTTACGGCGCTAGCCCCGGTGGAAAGAATCGCCGGTACTTTCGTAAAATAAAGCCCGGCGCATTGTTCTCGAGCGAGCAAGAGCGATGAATCCAGACTCTTTTATGACGGAAAAATTGGACAACTCCGGAGATCAATTATGTAATTGTTCTCGGAAAGATGGAAAGGTGATGTACGAAAATCTGCGCGCGAGAAAACTTGCTCGAGGGAGTTTTGCACGTTCTTTCAGCATTAAACAATGAGATTTTCACAGAATGACATTCGCGCGACATTTCAACCAGTCAAAAGGAAAAAATAACAAAGAGACTTGGTACGTCGTTTTTCGAAGACTAAAAAATAGTGGCAAGTTCTTTTTTGTTTTTTCGCTTGTTTTCGGTTAAGCCTTTAGGACAGCGCTATAAGCTCGTCTATTGACTTCAATCCCGTCTATTGAGTGTATAATTTTCTTACATATATATATACTATATATGTTACCATTTGATATTGTATTTTATATTCAGTAAAAATTTGTTGTTAATATTCTGGTAAAAGTGAAGGCCGATGCGAGGAGAAGTACCGAGTGATCGTGTATTGATAACGTCGATTTATTGAAAAAACCATTTGTTGTTGTTGTTATTGTTATTATTATTATATTGTTATTGTTATTATTATTACCTTCTCTCTGATAAATTTGTATCTGTTATCTTCGTGTTCATGATTTGCGCATAATATATACGTGCACATTGTAAGCCATGATACGGTCACATCACTTTGTGTGCGGCTATTTGCATTAGACACGAATACGTATATATATATATATATATATATATATACACACACACACCTGAACACACATACGCGCGCACGGGTTTATTGCGGGCTACGGTAAATTCACGCGGGGGGGAGGAGAAAACCGCGAACGAGGTATTCACAATATCTTTTAGATTAACGCTATTGTGGTGAAGAATTCATCAACGCCTCTCCATAGTTGGCGTTTTGATGAATATTCATTATAATATTCCTCATTTATATCGATCTTGCTCCGCGCGATATTCTTATGCATAGGAACACACAAACCCGTCGGCGCCATCACGATCCATGTCAACGGGCTGCAATTTGGCGGAGCTGACAGGAAATTAAAACTATACTTCACCGTTCGAAACACAAAATACGGCATTATACGCGTCAACAAGCCGTTAATCGCCGCTATTGCGTCGTCACGTGCGTTTTAACGAGAGTAACGAATCATGGACATCGAACCTGCGCGCGCGTTTGCTTCGAGTGGCATAAAATATTTGTCAAAGTAGCGCGCGCGGCGCGTTTGCACAAGCCAAATCACGTATATATAATAACGATTTATCACAAATTCGAATATTTACAGCATTATTTTATGTTATGGAATGGCAAGTTGAACGACCGACATTAGTTTCATTATCTCTCGTTGCGCGATATGACGGTTGCGCTCGACGCGACGTATCGCCGAAGAGTATCAATAACACACGTATAGCGAAATATTTATTTTAATCATCGTGCGCGCAAGCACGATTTTATTACACGAAAACACGCTCGATTTTCGCATGCACGATAAGCAAAACGTAATTACAATTTACAATACTCGGCATTGCGCAAAACTCTCGAACAATTTGTCGCTATAATTTATAAAAAACGATATTCTTTTTTATTTTTTTGTGTCGAGAAATTTTTATAATTGTGTTGATACTTTGATGTTTTTACAAAAGAAGAGCACAGCGCTGTTATAATATGCTAAATTTCGCTTAATAATTGTCGCGCAACGACGATTTTGAATAAAACATTTAAACGAACTCAGTGGCGAAACAGTGGCGACGGAACTTGCGGTAATTCGATGCGCAACTTTCATACTCGATTTCGGCGGTTCGTGAAGTAAGTTCCAAAATTTTAATATTCGACGTTTCATTATGCCAAGATATTCGATATAATGAATATTAAAAGGACAAACGCGCGATGATCCTTCTCAAATATTTTGCGAAAAAATTACACTTTGTACTCGTCAAAGAATGTCATAACGTGGGCGTGACGAAAAAGTTTTCAGATTCTCTATACTTTAATGCAATGCAGTTTAACTTTTCTCCGAGCGATCTATTTCTAAGCGCGTAGTAAAAACAATATTGTGTTCCTTTCCTTTGATAATTTTATTTCTAAAAAAAAAAGCCCCTGATTTTTTTAATTAAAACTTTATAAGCTGTCAAACAAAAATTCAATATTCGCCTGCTCTCCAAATATTGTCTGAGCTTTAATCGAAAGTATAACGCGAAGTTTCTTTCCGTTCGCAGATACGCCGAGTTTTTCCGAGCCGATCGGCAACAAGACCGCCGCCATTGGCAAAGAAGTCGCCCTCTCCTGCACTATCAAGAAAGTGGGAAATTACAAGGTAAGCAGTTGGCGAATTTTCGCAAGAAGAGACGCGACGCGCGATGCGGCGCCGCGCGCCGACGCTCGCTAAGAGAGTAAGCAGCGGAGCTGCTAATTAGCTCGGCTCCTCCTCGAGAGAGCCAAGGGAGGTAAGGATGAGGGAAACGCATAAGCGCGATAAGAGAAACTGCGAAATTCGGGTAATCCCGTGGAAATAAATGGATTGCTTCGAGCTGCTTCTGGCAGACGTCAGGGTGTCTTTTTGCACGGCACCGATTCGCCGTCCTTTCTTGTATTTTTTCGCGGGCGCGTTTCGCGAACCGAGAGTTTTCCGCTCGTACGCTCGAAATAAATCGAAAACACAATGCACATTGTTACGCGAAACGACAAGAAACGTGTTATACATGTTAATCTTCAGTAAAATAGCCGTATCAGAAAGTTGCAGCGTAAAATCCGCGGCGACTAAAAGAGATCGACCTTCCTTTGTCTCGAAAAAACGTGTTCTAATTCCGCAATGTATAAAAATGCAATGCATGTATAAAAAAAAAAAAAAAAAAAATGCATAAAACGAAAAATGTTTGCGTTATTTAGTTATGCAGAAACATTCAGTAGCGCCCTCGGGGAAAACTCTCTTCTCGCTCGTGTCTGCGTACATACAAGTTGCCTCGGGGTCAGTAAGATGAGCGGGGGCGGCTAATATCGAACGCCGAGAAGAACTTCGTGTAGTTTACGTTGAGACCCCACCGAGTAAAATGAGCTCGAGAAATAAATAGAGCGAAGAACAACGCGTATACTCTCGTGGCGATGCGATTCGCGCAATATGTGCTCACACACAATTTGCAACGCAAATACGTAGGTGGATATATTCAATGGCTCGTGCGTAAACGCCTGGTAGCGGCGCATGCAAACGTTTATTTTTCAGAGGATATCGGGAAATTGCCATTTCGTCCCGCGAGCTTTTCGCTATCAACCGCAGCATTGAACGCGCGCTTATAATGAATGTCACGCGCGAATCGATTAATTAGAGCTTTAAGTCAAACCACGTGCGCGCGCGCGCGATGGCAGATCGCGTTATAATCCGCCGTAAAACTCCAACGTGAATTTTTTTTTTTTTACCACGAAATATAATGCTTTGGCGTATGCGATTAAACGCGTTGAATGAAGCTCGCGCGCGTCATTATTTTGTGTTATTTTAGGTATCGGGGGTGCTTTTAACGCGCGACTCACACGCGTACGTGCGTGTGTGCGAAATAAACGCCTGTGAAATAAAATTCGATAACCGCGAATTTGTATGCGGTCGGATCGACTTTGCTCGGTCTGTAATCCCGAGTATAAATGCATCTTCGTCAATTGATCGCTAATTATATAGCCGCAGGTCGAAGCTTCTCTCTGTTGCGAGAGAATTTCGTGCAAATTTTTCGCCAATAATATTAAGTCAGTATCGGAAATGCAAACTAAAGCACAAAGCGGAAATAAAACACCGCAGGAAAACAGATAACATGAATTATTATAATCATTACCAAACTGCTTTCGTGCAATTATAAAAATACATACGCGTAACGCAATTTTATTTGCTTGAAAATATTCACATGCACTTAATAATATTACTAATGTAACATTGAAATAACAATCAAGCATGTACTTTTCGATATTTGCGATTAAAAAAAAATAGTAAAATATTTTTCACAAAGATACTAATAATATTATATAACAATACTATGTGCATATAAAAAGAATATATTACACGCGGAGGTAGAAAAAAAAAAGAGAGAAAAAAACAAAACGCGCGCACGACACAAATATAAATTAATTAATAAAGTTCTACAAAGAAACTTATTTCTATTCGTATCAAAAAACATAAAGCAACGTAAAATAATGAAGGCACGGCACGTGTAACAAATGTTGCAACAGCAACCAGTGAAATGAGTATAGAACAATTTTCTATTTGTAACAACGTTATATATAGATATAGGGGAGACCGGTACACAATGAGACACGGTACACAATGAGACACTCTATTTATAATAAGCAATAATTGGCAAAATCACTTTGTATTTTATTTTTTATATGTACTTTTTCATTCTTTACCGACGTATATGATTTTTGTTATTAAATA
>NW_018020893.1:22902-24114 GCF_002006095.1 Pseudomyrmex gracilis | reverse complement strand
TATATATATATATATATATATATATATATATATATATATATAAATACAAAGGAAAGCTAAAGCTGGCGGAAAAAAAGTAACAAGAGGTTAATGGTCACAGTAGATATTCAAATTTCACAGAGCCGGTTCATGTCGATGATACTCCATTTCGCGATCGGAAAAGTTAACAAGTCTGGTTTCAGTGCGCATTTTGCAACACATTTCTCCACGTTATACATGTATTTACGTGCGTGTAACACCATTTCGCGTCTTCCGGAAAGACTGCAGTCGCGTTCTAAGCAGCTTAATTAAACGTTCGAGAGCGGCATAATGCTCCGATACTCGCAATACTCCGCGCCACGGCGTTAATGTTCAGCCAGCGTAATTATCCTGTTTAATTTATTCCACGGCGTCTTGTAGTTTATGATCCAATAATTCATTCCGCGATATGCGCGGCAGCCAACAACGGGATACGACTTTGCGCGATACGAATCGCAAACTTTCATTCGCGGATTATACACGCCATATATCTATTCGCTTTTTTTTCCTCCATCGCGTCCCCACGACGTACTTTTACACAACAAAATCGAATACACTTCGCGGTTGGCCCAAAAACACTCTGCGAAATGGTTGTTTGCCGTTCGACACACACGCACATCTCTGATACTTTTTTTTTTTTTTTACATCCGTGTTATACGTATCGCTTTTATGCACTCGGCCATATTCGGAAACCATGTGCCGTCGACAAACAGACTCACATATTTGCGAGCCAACAGACAGATAGGTAGTAATAAGAGTGCACTCTCGTATTTTTTCTCGCAGCTGCAAAGAAACGTTGCAGCCATATAATATATTATACTTTTCAACAAATAAATTATACGCGAGATGGAAGATTTGAAGATAAAATGTTGACGCTGATAAAAACACCGGTGAAATACTACAAGAGACGTCGTTGTGCGACCGTGTCTCTGGCTGAAAAATGTGTCTGTTTAAAATCGCAAAGTACGTGTACGCACGGGAAAAATATCGCAAAGTAAAAACCATTGTCATATCGCAATTAGTAAAAAAAAAAAAAACATCACAGAGCTGCGTCGCAATATGACGAGACGCAGATCCGAAAATTTGAATTTACTGACTGATCGCAGTGTTCCGATATTGGAGAGGCTGTACGCGCATGCGCGACGAAATCCGAGAGAATCCAGTNACGTATCTATGAAGATGCGCGGTAGTTTT
>NW_018020893.1:17405-22882 GCF_002006095.1 Pseudomyrmex gracilis | reverse complement strand
ATATTTACATTTTTTTAAAAATTTTAAATGAAATAATCGGTTCCAGTGACAGTACCCCATATTACTTGTTTTAGATACTTTTGTGACGTTATAAACGCCGCGCATGCGCGTACAGCCTCTCCAATATCGGAACACTGACTGATCGTAATAAGCGCGCGCGTCTTTATCGCCGCGCGCGCAAATTGCGAAAGGGAAGTGGCTGTACGCGAAATGGCGCGAAAAATGGTCTGGGCGAGCAGGTGGTTATACGTTGCGCACGCGTTTATACGCGCCGCAGAAAACAACCGACACACGCACTAGAGGAAACTTAGCTCCTGTTTTACAACGGAGTTGGACGAATGTAATTCGCACTGCTGCACTTTGTATCGCTAACACGTCACTGCTTAAAACTTCGCGGCACTTTACTTTTGCACACTTAACACTCCAATACAAAGTCGAGCACATATACGCGCATCTCACTTTCGAGTGTACGGGCGAAGTTATCAAACTTTTGGTTCGCGGAGATGTCTTTCTCTCTCTCTCTCTCTCTCGCTTTTCTCGACGAGATATTTTCTGAAAATATCGAAAAATATCTATCTCGCTATCGCGTTTGACATTTTAAACTTGAAAACTCGAACGACAATTTTGATAAATCGTTCGCAAACTTTTTCCTATTGCAAAAATTATTTTTTGTTATTTGAATTTGCGCGTATAAAAATTTACAGATATTTTTTTTGGTCCAATATCTCTGGATTACGGATATTACTTGGAGAAAGCTCGTATTTGCACAACTAGCTCAAGTGTATATTCTACCTGAAATAGCGAAGCTGTTCAGTAGTCAAGTCTGAAAGCGATCAGACGGAATACGTAATCTTCGACACTCGGTAAACTCGCTCCGTTTCCACAAGCGAGTTAAAATTTTAGTTGAAAATACCAATGCGCCAACTTACTCGATCTATGATGATAACACAAACGAAACTATTTATGCGTTCAGCAATTTAACGAGGCTAATTGGGCCAATCTCGATCAAAGTTTCACTTCGTGAACATCGTCAACTTGACTCCGAAAGACTAGAGTCGTAAATGAACGAAACCGGAAATGGAGGTAACTATCGTTATATACTGGCGCAAAAATACGAGTGTAAAAGCGTCCAATTTTCGTGAGATTATAAAATGTCGTTTCGCGCGACAAGTAGATAAAAATTCGAGAGGCAAGCGCGCGCGAACGAGCGAACACGTACATTCGCACGCACACCGTGCCGCACTTTTACCGGCCGCGGCTCTTTCTCCCAATGCTTTATCTTCGTGAAGTTCCTCAGTGTTTTCTTACTATTCTTGTGCTCGTCTCGACCGATCTTTCTAAAGCCTTCCACCTAAGCGAAAAAAAGAAGATACCGACAAGCTTGAAGCTTTTAGTATCCGCGGCACCTTTTCAAGGAAGTAAAACGAGGCAAATCGCCGAGAGATGCAGCGCGCGGCAGACTGGTGTCTACTTTCTTTTTCTCTTTTCCCCCGTCAACGCGAAAGACGGATCAAGGAAAAAATGGACGGAGATATCCTCTGTGAGGTGCACGTGACGGTGCTCTGATCCCTTAAACGTTCTCATTTGCGCCGTCGCGAAAGTCGAAACGCGCCGCGCCAGAAAGAAATCAAAGCGATTCTCTCGCATTTTTCAGCACCGAGGCGAACCGAAGGGGCGTGTATAGCAAAGTAAAATATTCGCGCTCGTTTTCTCCGACTTTATTTTTTATTGCTACAATCTCGCAGTCAGACACGTCCAAAGTCTCTATTAATTTTTCCTTCCTTTAGACACTTTGCAGAAAAGAAGTAAAAGAAGTATGTAAATTTAGACAGACAACAATTTAACTCTCTCTCTCTCTCTCTCTTTCGTTGCTCAAGTTACAGTTAACATCGTTGCCGTCGATTTTGCCGTCTATTCGCGTAATTACGGATATTGGCAAGCTCAAAGCGGATTAGATCAATTCACATAAGATCATCCATTATCGCAGACTAATGGTGAAATAGGATAGGCGGCGCGCACTTGGAGCGGTGAAACATAATAGCAAATATCCGATAAACATAAATCCATACGAACGCTTCCTCGATATATCCGCGTGTAATCCAATTATACGTCGGCGGGAGACGCACACGGAGAAAACGCACGCGAAGGATGACGCGATGATTTGGCGATCTTAATAAACGCGAGCGCGAAGAATAACACTTTTCGGAAAAGCGAGATTCGCGGACGGATTTACCTGCTTATGACGATTCATTTATCATCGTCAACCCTTTCTCTTTCTCGCGAGATATCGTCCTTTAGAGTTGAGCAAAGTTGCAAGTTTACTAAGTCATATCTCACTGCCCACTCTCACAGAGAGGGGATGTTCACTTACTTTATTGTTCAGTGAACTTGGCCACGCGTTACGTAACGCGAGGGAGAAACACTTGTTATACTTTTTCGGCGCGCGTAACACGAGTTATATTTTTTGACGTACAACTGTATACATTCTAACTATACCGTTTTCTCTAATTGTCGTGATTTAAAATAATATATTGGATATTATTCGTACAGATGTTACATACGCAGAGTTCCTCGAATAATACTCGATTTTATCTTTCGTCTGAAACATGCCGCAATAAAACACAATTGTACATATCTTTTCTGAATTCAACAGGCTTGTATACACAATATTACTACGATTAAGACCCTCCGCAATAACGGTCACGATGTTTTTCACGAGAGCGAAGTTATACACTCCCGTGTCTCCCTTGCTTGTTGAAGACTGGCAAGAACCCATCAGAACCCCCAAGCGTCTTCTTGCCCTTCCTCTGTAATAACAGTTCCACCGTGTCGACAATACACGGGGAGGAAACTTGGGCGATGGCGTCTCTCCTTTTTCGCTCCTCTATACCTCGACTCCCCCCGGCCTACTGCTGCTGTATATCCCTGGCACAGCCGCTTCTGCCGACGTTCCCATCAGGCATCGATGAACGGAGAGAACATTTTCGGGGATGCCGAGGACGAGAGAGAGGTGAGGGTGCGCTCACCAGAGGCAGGCAACGGTGGCGGTGGCGGTGGCGAATTATCGGGGCGACGAGGAGGACGCCGAGCAGGCGACCACGGGAGGGAAAGGGGAGAGAAAGAGACGCGAGTTGGCCGGAGCGGTGTTTCCCCAGGGTAAGCATGAGCATATACTTGCCCGGGGCTTATTCAGACAAATCGGTGATTGCTGCGGAGGCGAGCGAAAGGGTAGCTCGCCGCCACCACCATCCCACTACCACCACTACTATCACCACTACCACCACCACTATCCCACTACCACCATCGCCACCAGCAGCGCAAGCACCTCTCTTACTAACACCACCGTTCGCCGGCCGCCTACCGTTGCCTTTCGCCATCAAGCACGCCGCACTCTGCGCCACAAACACGCTGCGCTTCCTATCGAGAGAACGAGACATTATACTGAAATCCGCCGTGGATGCGGCAGCGGAGCGACAGAGACGAACGGCCGCGCAGACAGCCAGAGAGAAGTGGCGAACTAGAGAACGAGAAAGACTGAACGTGATGTCGGCGGATCGCGAGGAGAGAAAGGGGGGAGTATGAGAAAGCGCGAGGGCGAAGGGCGAAGGGAGGAACACAGTGGCACACCGGACTGAGCAGAGAAGCCGGGGAGAGAGAAGAATGATTGTTTCCATGATTACAATGGAGAGAGGAAGAGGAAAAGGGAAGGAGAAAGAGGGGTAAACGGTAAAGGGGTATGAGGAGCAATCTCTTAGCGCTAACGTAGATTCGTGGGACGGGATCTCTCGAAATATTACACCGCCGGGGTACCCCGACCGACCACCGACGCGGACGTGCCCGCCGGGGAATTTCGTAACTGCGTGGGTAATGTGTGTCAGCCATCGAGTCTGTCCGGAGTGCTTTCCCGGGGAAAATACTTTGCGCCTCGTTTGGATGGCGAGAAGGAAGTGAGAAAGTAAGAGAGAGAGAGAGAAAGCGAGAGAAGAGAGAGAAAGAGACAACCGCTGCCGTCGGCGACGGCACCGGATTCGTCACGGACGATTCACGGAGGAAGATTTATACTCCGGTGAGAGACACGACGAAGAAACGTAAGCCTCAGATTCGAGGTGCTAATGCTCTTACAAAGGCTAACGGTGGAAATAGCGGTTCTTCCGTCCAGGGGCGAAGTATAGAACTCGTTTTTAATTTATCAACCGGGAGGGAGAGAAAGGAGATCTTTCTCTTTCCGCCGTGCAACGAGAGCGCTTCTTGTTGCAACGAACTCGCGGAAAATCCCCGGGATAAAAGCGCGGACGCGGAGACGAAAGTAGCGCAACAGTGCTGCGGACCCGGGATGTACGTACATATATACGAATAACGAAATAGAGAAAATAGTATTTCAGTTATTAAGTTAGGGAACACAATGAAACTGCACACTCGGCCGAAGTAATTCTCGAATCACGAGCATAGGGAAGAAACTGTAACGACGCGCTCGACAAAAACGTTCCGCCGGACATTATCAGTTATCCTTCTCTCAAAGGATTCTAGCCGATTACGTATCGCCTCCGAATATCCTTCGCTAATCTAATCAAACTTAATCTCTTGGGTACGTCGACTACAGTCGACAGTCGCTAAAAGCATTCCTACAGCTGAGCATTGACTAAAGTCGACGATCGCCAAGAGCATACGTACACCCTACTGTCATCTTTAGTCGACTGTTCATCCTATTCTTTGTTATAAATAGCCTGTCAATTTTCTTTGTTGCAATTTTTCGGTTTCAATAATTATTAGACTTTTCAGTTTATAAGTAAGGTATATAATAATTAATAACCATTGGATTTCACTCAGTTTATAAATAAATAAATCCTGCGCTACGCTTGCTCGTGGTCATCAAGTGATATTACGCGGCGGACGAGCGCCAGAGAGATTAATCATGCGTGTAATCACGCGCGATTGCCGCCGTTAATAATTTAATCGAGTAATCAGTCATTTGATATTTGTGTACCTGTGTAAGATCTTGTTTACTTAATAAATTCACATTATCGTCACGTATAAAAATATATTCTAAAGTGGTAACTTTCATTCTTAGATGTGTATTTTAAATAACAATAATATTTTACGAAATAATAAATTCCTCACGAAAAATATCTTGTTAGAATAAGAAAAAAATTAGTTAGTGTAGGAAAAATTTGCCAAATTTTACTGAATTTGTTGTTATCGACAAAACATCTTGTTGGCAAATCAAAAAATGTAATAAACTTAGCAAATTGTTCTTGTAACTAATCTTGTTAAACTTTTTTAACAATTAGACTAGCACAACACAAGCGCGCGCTACGCGCACGCTATTGTTATTTTTATTTAACGTGTTGTCAGTGAACACAACTTGTCACTGTGATGACAGATAGTATATACGTCTTATAAACCATATAATACACATATGAGAAATGTCAGAAATAACGCATGAAAATCAAACTCAAAAAATAGTGAGAGAGAGAAGT
>NW_018020893.1:0-17115 GCF_002006095.1 Pseudomyrmex gracilis | reverse complement strand
GAGGTCAGTGACCCCGCCAAGGCCGCGCGCCCGAGGTCAGTGACATTACTGTAGTATGTATATAATACATATAATACAATATAAAGTATAATATTATAAATATATAATAAATTATATGTATATATATAATATGTATTATTTAATGTTATATATAATATAATATATATTACAGTCACGTTATTTTCACGTGTTGTTTTTCTACACTTTCCTGTCACGTGACTTTAGTTACGTTTTTAATTTTCTCTACATATACGACGACCTGTCTCAAAATCACTTTTCATTATTTACTCTCTCGATATTACCGATTCGATTTGACTCGATCAACCAACCAATCAATCGGCAACGCGGAAAAGAGGCAACAATAAGTGCGATATATTCGACTCGAAACGCGCACTTCTCGGTCTAAATGCCTTTTTTAATATAGGATTGTTTGGCAAAATACTCGTTGGTGAAAACAATTGATCATTTAAAGATAATTACAATATATGTTTGAATATAAATACAAGTTACCCAACATACAGTTATTCAACGTGTGTTTACTTATTAATAGGTTTTCATTCAGTCTATTGTTGGATTTCATTGATTTCATTTCTACTATCGGACGATGATCATTATAAAAGATATTGCATTTATAATCACGTTTTCAACGCTGTCTAATGTGTCTTATTTTAATATCCAATAAAGAGTTACAGCAGCATCTGAGCGCTTTACAGAGCAGAATGAGATTTGTATCTTCAACAGCATAATTAATACTGAAGTCTCTCTCTTATAAGGATTATCACTGAGCATCTTGAACTTTCACAAGGAAAATCGTTTTTAACGTAAACATAGCTTTACGTAATTGTATCCGCGCGATCTCCTTTTGTCTTTTTCACATGTATAACATAAATAGCGGTACAATTAAATTATTATCGATCTTTGTAAACTTTCACAAATTTCTGTGATTTTATATGAAAATTTCAACTAGCGTGTTATTAATTATTAGTCACAAATTATTGATGTTATTGTAAATCCTGTATCCGCGCCAACGGATTCAATAGATATTCAATAGATGCGCCCGAAACAGAATGAATGCATAATTCTGTTTTTAAATGAAAAGTCGCGAGAACTCTAGAAGAAAAGAATCCGATCGGAAACACGCACACACACACACACACACACGTCGCGGAATTAAACGCAGACTGCTATATAATCGCGACGAAAATGGAAGAAAAGCACATTATTCGCGGAGAACGCGTGCGGCGTAATAGAATTTTCAGACTTATACTTCTCATTAATTATCCTTTTCAATCGGAGATTACGACCGGCGGATATAAGACCGCCGGTCTTCAAGATCGTGACCACGCAAAATGCCGAACTTAAGTCGCCGTTTGAATCCTCAGGAGCTTTTCGCACGATAAGCATGCCGCTTTCGCGAGAGAAGGGAAAATCCTGAGAGAGACCACGGGGCGCGTTATACCGGAGCCGGCATCGAGCGAAATCGTTATCTCTTTTTCTTTTCACAAAGATAATGATCCTGCAAGAACCTGACGACGCTCTCTTTTTCTCTCCTTCCATACAGAATAACAGTTGTTCCACCGCGACATTGTACTTAAAGCGAGCGTCGATTGTACCCATCTCGATAACGAAAGGATTCAAACAGCGTCGTCTATCGCCCTTCCCTCCCTAGATTATCTCTTCGTTCAACCTTTTCCTCGATAACGGAAACACGAACGTCTCATCTTTCTCATGAAATACGCGGGTAATTCGATTCATATTGTACTACTTACACATCGATTTGATTAAACTGTGAGGCGAGTTTGAGGCGCTTCTTTTTTATTACCATAATCGCGAGTGACACCGCGACGGAACGGAAATGTTCTCTTACTTTTTTTTTCTCAGATGAAATCACAATATCCGCGACTGAATTATTTCCGCGAGAGAGGGAAAAAGTTTAGAGAGAGAATTCCTTTTCTCTCTCTCTTTCTCTCTCTTTCTCTCTTTATTTTTCAAATTTCGTCTCGCGAGGTGCGTGAATTTAATTTCAAACGTTAATTCCACCCTTTGTAATGCTCCGGTTATGCGTTCGCATATTCCGAAGAATGCTTTTGAAGTCAGCGTTTCAATTAGAACTACGTAGAAATATCTAATAAAGAGAGCCAAGTAAAAAAAAATTCCGTTAATACTTCTGCGTGTGAATTCCGTTTCGACGACGTCACGATCGCACGTTCGTATATCGGACAGGGCGCGGTGTGTGCGATGTTCTTAAGACCAATTAAGCTTGTTTTCAACAATCAACCCCTTCGTCTAATCCAGTTGCCCGGATTGTGGCTAGGTACACGCGTGTCATCGCCGCGCGCAAGTGTATGAGTAACACGACGCGCCGGATGGCGCGCCCGGTGGTAGCTCACGGCATGTAACCAGGTCCCGTGTATGGCCGGAGGTGGTGGTTATGTGGGTCGCACAACAGTCACTTGAGATTAATTACCAAGTGCATCGTCAGAGATAACGCGGCGAAGGCTAGCGGTTAAGTGAGGCGCCATGGCGCTCATATACGACATTAAATTGAACCTTTCGTCGCCGCTGATTCCTGCGCTGCCGTCGCCGAGCCGCACACACAGTATCGCCCGAGGCCCGGCTTGAAACTCGATGCAAGCCTCGGGTACAATATGCGTACTTGCCTAAAAGCAATTACTGCCGACGTGCACACGCGCTCGCTCGGTCGCGCGTGCACTTGACGATAGCGCGCGCAATATAATATTGTGTCCGGACAGAATCTCGTTCATACCCGGGCTTCGTCATCAAATCTATAACGGGACACGACGAGCGAAAGACGATATTTGATGTTAATCTTCGCGCGGTCATTGGATATCATTACGGGCTCTGTATACATCAGACCGTCCCGAGCTGATAGCCCGAGAACCGGAGAAAATACAGGACGGGCATTCGCCACGCGGCGAATGATCGCCGAATCCAAAGGCTTATGTTTCCATTATTACGTGAAATAACATACGTCATGTCTTCACGGGAGTAATATTATCTCGGCAAATTTATGACAGATCATTTCGCGCGTAATATCATTGCGAGAGTAATCGTACGGGTAATTTATATCGTGGATACGCGTGGAAAAATCGGTTTTGAAATTGTTCAAAGCGAAATTTGCCGTATTAAACACACCGGCGTGATAATGGACATTCTCTACATTCACATTCCCGCGGGAGCGGTGTTCTCGTATATCGTTATAGCGTAATAATTTATGGAACCACGGTCGAAAATGCCGCAGTTGAACTCTCTCAATGAAATTTCAATATCTTCGCAGAACGGATCCCAGTGTTCACTCGAATTCGGAAGCACGTTCGCGCGTTTGGGAGAGAGAAGTCTCTTTCGCGTGTGATCCCGAGTAGTCACGTGATTCGACAACACGAGATACGACGCAATTCAGTTCCTCGCTCGCCTCGGTTTTTCGTGTGAGAAAAGAATCCGAAATATTTGTTCTCGTATATTTGCAGGTGGGATGGCTACGTGCCGAGGATCAGACGGTGCTGTCGATGGGCGATCGCAGGGTCACACACTCGCCTCGATTCTTCGTCACTTTGGAGAACGCGAAGACGAAGAACCAGACGCAGTCGCGGGAGGACGAGGAGGCCACTTGGCAGCTGCATATCCGGGCGTTGAAGGAGGCCGACCGTGGCTGTTACATGTGCCAGCTCAACACCAAGCCGATGATAAGCCAGCTGGGATGCGTGGATGTCCTAGGTATGTCTAATTGCACGCGTTACGCCGCATTCCGCCGGCAGACCGGCCAGGTTTGCGGCAGAGACGTCACGTATGTACGCACGCACTGCGTTTCGATTAGGGGCTTTGGGGGCCGGGAAAATATGCGTGCCTCGCCGCTGTTGCGGCGCGCGCGTTTGAATAGGCCGCTGCGCACGTGTGCGTATGCATAACGCGCAGCATTTCTCACCGCGCGCGTTTATGCACAGTTGTATGTACATAACACCGCAGAGCGCGTTGCTGCTGCATCTTGATAACGTGATCAGAAAGGATTTCGGGCACGATGGAGGCGGATCTTTGAGAAAATCTCGTTGTTTTTGTTGCAACTTTGATTTCGGTTATAAAACAATCAAACTTGATTGACGAACAGATCAGCTGTGGTTTCTCACACAAGTTGACGTAATATGCACACATCGATTCGATGTGAATTAAGTTAACAAGGCAACATTACCGATCATATAAGAAACGCTACCGGCTGCGCTTTAATTTATAGTTTAATTAAACGCGATAACGAAGTTCGAAAGTCGACGTGATGGAAAGTCTACTACTAGTGCTCACCGACTGCGTCAGCTGATGGATGCTCGCGTACTTTGTGCGCAAACGTCAGACCAAACTGTTCCTATTAAATTTACATTATCTCCTTTTAACGTTAATTACACCGACGTAAAACACGACGTAGCAACTCAATATTTGCTCCGCCACGGAGCTTCACATCAGCAATATCCTGGAGGATGCTCCTTCACACTGCGTGCCTCAATTTCGGCATCAGGGCACACGCGCAAAACGCGCTCATTGCGCCTCGCCACATCACGGTCGTCGTGAAATGCACTACTTCACTTTTATATCGCGCCGCATCCCATCTTCGCGAGTAATATCGTGTATGGATGCTTTTTTGTGCGTGAGAGGCACAAGAAACGGCAAAGAACGGAAAGAACGCGATGCGTTCCATCACATGCGTGCGCGTTTGCCTGATGTTCGTCGTTTTTCAGACATTCGAAAAGCGCCGTCGAGTGAATTTCCTTTGTGCAGAAACGCACACGGGAAAATGCCATCTTGTTTTTATGCCATTTCTCAATCGGTTCACATACACGCTAGTATATATATGCACATATAATAATATGTATGTACATATAATATATATTGTCGTGATATACTTGGCCAGCTCGAATGATTGTAATTGAAACGACTCGGAGCGGTTCCGCGAATTGGACAGAATTCCATCGGGAAAAAGCTCTCTCTCTCTCTCTCTCTTTTGTGTCCGAGGATGTTCTTCTCGATATTTCATTTCCGTCGAGTGTGACAGGCATGATTTTGAGATGATTTTTCGATCGTGCGTTGCGCCAACGTCGAGAGCAACGTTTCGGTTAAATCCGATTAGAATGACGGCAATACGGAATCTCCTTGTCCGCGAAGTTCCGTTCCAGCTGAACGTCAGTAAAAGAAAGAGAGAGAGAGAGAGAGAGAGAGAAACTTGCATGAAGATACATTGTGCGATTTCGATCTGATCCGTGAATTGTTTCGCCGTAGACAACGGAGCGCGTGACGTTCGGCAAAATTGCGTCATAATCCTCGGACACGTGTTGAATTTGTGATAAATGGACGCGCGCGTGCGGTATATCGGCGAAATTCGTTTCATTCCATAAAGGTTGCAACGATAAAACGTTTTTTTCTATATACTTTACATTTCGTGTTTGTACAATGGAAGCAAGTTTATAAAAACACGCTTGACGTATCACAAGCTGCTTTATTATTCTTTTGTTATTGAATTTACGTTCTCGGCTCTGATTACTGTGTGTAAAACTAAACGCAAAATAAATTATAACGAACAATATTAATTCAAGAGAGAGAGAGAATGCTTTGCAATCGCGTTTTTTCCTTCAATTAGTTTTGAAAAATGTATGCACACGGTGAGATTAATTTTTCTGGAATCTGTTCTCCTAGAATGAAATATAATTAAATGGTCTCGCACTTGGAAAAAAATCGCCCGATATTAATTTTGCAGATGAGCGTAAACAATTATGTCGAGTAGAAATATTTCAATTCTGCAGAACCATAAATATTTGACAAATATATTCTGTGTGATATCTTTGTAATTCATTGTGATATATATATTGTTGTAGTATTTATTATCACACATAATTTTTCATAAGACAAATCTCTCTCTTTATTTTCTCTTTCTCTCTTTCTCTCTCTCATCATTTTACACAGGTTTCCTAACGCTGCACCGCTCTCTGTTGCATATTTTACGTAAACTTTATAATCCCACATTCTGTATCAAATATTCACACATCAGGTTGAAAAAAATTCCTAATTTTATCGCGAATCTCTTTCCTGACTTTCAGTTTCAGACTTTCGACGTAACCGATTAATGTGACTTTAAATATTTTATCATGTCGTCCGATCTGACAGTTCTATCTGTCATCTTTCTTTCAGTGCCGCCTGACATTTTGAGTTCCGGCACTTCGGACGGAGAGGTGTCCGTGCCCGAAGGCGAGAACGCGACATTGACATGCAAAGCATCCGGGCGGCCACAGCCTCGCGTATACTGGAGACGCGAGAAAAGTGATTTCATACTCATGAGGGGTGTTCACGATACGTTGATACAAGGTAAGATATTGCCCCTATAATCCACGAGGATTGTAGCGATCTTTGTATTTGTTGTCCCTTTGTGACGACAACGTAAAATATTGTGTTGTTGTCTCGGAATGAAGTTGTTCCCTTCCACCCGAGGGAACCGCCAACGCGAATGTATTATTCCCTTTCTGTGTCACGTAGCTCTATTGCAGGTTTAATCGCGTCTTTATTGTTGGTTTACGCGTAATACATAATTCATAGAAAATCTTATCGTGTGTGTGTGTGTGTGTATGCGGACAAAGAGAGAAGTAAAATAATAATAAAAAGTTCTGAAAATATCTCGACATTTGAGATCTTTTAATGAAGACAAATATTCTTTAACGTCCTCATTTTCGCGCAATTAGATTAATTCCCGGTAATCCAACGTGTCTTAATCAGACGAATAGCCCGAGCGGTTTAAGAGAATATGAAGATATCGTGAATTCGCACACGTAGGTGATCCCGATCGAAAGCAATTACGGCGGAACACGTTCCGTCGACTAGAGATTAGTTTGTTCGCAATGACTTTCAATATATCCTTCGGGCACGTTGAGTCGCGCGCCGCATTTCGCGAAAGACATCTGCACTCGAAGAATTTTGTGCAGTCGCGACGCTTCGCACGCGCGCGCACGCCGCAAATAGATTCGGACTGCACGGCAGGTTGAAAAGAAAGAAATATTTGCAACATCACACGAGTGCCCGGTGGGCCGTGTGGAATTAAAAGAGTGTGCTTGTACAGCCATTGACATTCAATTGGAATGATTGACAATCACTGGAGAGACAGATTTCAGCAATCAATCGATTTCCAATATATACCGATGTGTCGCAAAAAGATATATATATATATGTATATAACTTTTTCAAGTCCTTATACGTTAGATGTATTACATACTGTATTCCGCTACTATAGTTTTCCCTGCTGCTTTTTTCTCAACATACATACGTTTAATCTGTACGAAGTCTATTAAGTTAATTTATCAATCGATATAGAGATTGACTGACGTATATAAAAAAAATTTGTATTGCAATTTATTTTCAATTTTTATAGAATAAACAATCTATCTCAATTGTTACTCTATATTTTTATAATTACGAATTCTTTAATATCTATCGCTTTCCCGTAAAATATCACGTTTTATTTGATTAGCATTAACGAAAATCGAACACGACACGATAATTAAATCTCCGGAAAATATATATATATATATATATATAAAAAAAAAAAAAAAAAAAAAAAGATATTTCCGTACATACACGACAACGCAATCGAACACTGCATAATTATCAATTTAATACAAGTGACTGCGCAACGCTGGACGTACACGAATTTCATCAGCTGTCAGCACAAATCACGCATCTTGCATTTTCGATCGATCTTATTAAAATCTGACACATTTTATCGCGAACACGAAACGACATGTTCCACGCGTGATTTATGTCGGCCGTCCGTTTGATAATAATATGATTCATTATCTTTCAGTTATATTTGAAAAGCGTCTATTACACGTGCGCGCTAAATGCAATTTCTCATTGAATAATGGAAATTGTAAACACATACATTTATGTAGAAATATGGATTTTCAAAATTTCGTTATCTCTCGTCCTCGTTTTCGCGATAAACAGTTGCGATGTGCGGAGTAAAATTAAATTCGATAGTGTACAAAGGTGAAAAAATTTCTGTAATTAACTGAATTAATTTGGCGCCGCGTTTTATGAGCTACAATTCTTCATGGCGCACTTATTCATTACGCATCGCCATTAATCGTAATTAATTAATATTTACTGAAAAAATATTGATACAACGCAAGAGCGACTTAAAAAAAAATCTAAAAAAATAATATATCTGTAATTTTAAGTAATTGTATAAAAACAAATTACAGATAAATAATGAAATCACATTAAAGCGCGAGCGAAATTTTATGTATTCTTTGATGCTCATGCAGAAATATGAAATGTCAGTTTTATCAGCGGTGTGATGATAAATCCCGACGACACAAATTTTACTTTACAAATTCATACTCAGCTTATATCGTTTCGTTCCCCCGGAAGGCGTATTTCGCGAATAATTACTCGGACCGCGTTAAACACGTCGGCTTATACGGTCAACGAGGGAACAGCTTTCAACAAGATATTCATATAACGTATACGATTTTCTAGTGGACAACCAGACCGGCGAGAAGCTAGAATTAACCAGGGTAGACAGGAGGCAAATGGGGGCTTATCTTTGCATAGCGAAAAACGAAGTGCCTCCGGCAGTCAGCAAAAGGGTTAATCTAAAAGTAAATTGTAAGTACTCAAAAACAATTTGTATGACGCACTTTGCTCGGCGACATTTCCAAGTCAGCGAGACTGATGAAATCAATTGATATATCGCCTGATATCACAAACGGACGGATTTTGTTCAATTTAACCTCTATTTTTAAATCAAGCAGGAAATATGACACGTATTTTAATGAAATATTATCATCCATTACGCGAGACGGGATCGCTTATGAAAATACGATTTCTATTTACAGAAGCGGAAACATTCTCTGCAAATTCTCTGATTATCATAAAAATCTATATTTGTTTGAATTCACAGTAACGAACTGTATATCAAACATGTACCTGCTATTTTCTCTCATATTTCTCTCGCGCGTAATTTTAGTTCCCCCGAGCGCAAAGGCACCCAACCAGCTGCTCAGCTCTCCTCTGGATACAAACGTGTCGCTAATCTGCTTGATCGAAGCTTATCCCAAGACGATTAACTTGTGGATGCGGAAGGAGCAAGTTATCATGAGCGGGTATGTGTTGAGGCAATATTGACAGTTTGGGTCACTGGTTCCTCGGGCTCGTGAGAGAATCCGTTGTTCGACAATCTCTTCGATATGGGAGGCAAAACGTTTCGTCGCCGGGGTGTTCGGCTTTTTGTTGAATAACTGTTCTCCCGACCTCGGTCATCGCGATTTGCTACATCGATCCCGGGGATGCCGGCTCGCGCGGTTTATTCTAACGAGAGACGTCGAATAACGAAATCTATTCGCATCCCTATCTCGACACGCTAAACGTAAGTGATATGTCAATGCAGAGGCAGGTACGAAATCGACGAGCGGGGAAACCCCGACGAGGAATGGAAGACGACGATCGTGTTGAAGATAAGACGCTTGGAGAAAACGGATTTGGGCGAATACACGTGCTCGGCTTCCTCAAGTATGGGAAAAGCCGAAGCGACCCTCCGAGTTTACGGTAGGTAGTCCCATGTACATATACGTATATATATATAAGGCCGAATGAATACGTCATTCTCTGTCACTTTCTGACAGCTAACGTGAGGATCCGGTTTGCGCGAAATTTATTTTCGCATCACAATTATTTCGATATCACGCGAAAAACGGTTATTTCTATTCGACGCGACGATATACAAGTAAAGCAAAATTTTAATAAAAATCGGAGAGGGATTGAGCATTCTTTACTACATATCTTTTTCTAAGTTACTAAAAATTAAAATATCGTCCGCTTCAGGCCTTGTAGAAAAAACCGACATTTTATCTAAATTTTACCTAAATTTATCGCAACACGGCGGGAGCTTATGTGTGCATAAAGAACCAAAAAGGTCATCAAAAAAAAAAAAAAATAAAAATAAAAATAAAAATAAAGGCACACGAGTAAGCCGTTTAAAAAAAGAAGACTCTGAAAAAGCGGAGCGTCTGGTTCACCTTGTGTGTCGTGTAAAAAACTTTCAGAGATTCAGGCACCAACCGAGCCTACCCGCACCACCTCGACCAACTCGAAGCGACTGAACCGGAACAGGTCAAAGGCTGTGCAGGGCACGGCCAATCGGATTCCACATCAGCAGGTGAGCACGCCGGCCATGCAAAAGAGCACCGCCCGATGGATCTATAAACACGTGACCACGACGACTACCGCGGATCCGCGCGTATCTCTAATGAAGGGCAACGTAGTCAAGCAGAACCACCGCAACGACCAGAACCACCAGGATCTCAAGGATCGCAGCGACGCGACCGCGGTCGCGGTCGCTGGCAAGCGGGTCATTCTACCGCTCTGCCTGATACTATTCTCGACAATGGTGCGATAAGGAACAAGACAACAAGAGTCACTAATTCGTGAGAAAAGCTAATATAACGAGTCGGCAACAGAATTGTATTCATCGATCCGACAGGACGAGCAAGAGCGCGAGGATGCTCACGGAAGAAGCCGGATCTCCTAGCAACGCAGAAGGAAATGATTCTAAGACAACGACTACGAGGGTGAGCTGGCTGAGAGAAAGCGATGGTTCGGTTTAATTAGCCCAGATCGATGGTCTCGAGCGGCGAGGAAGAAAAAAAATCGTGGGAACATTTGGACGCTTTCACGCGCGCGAAAGAACAGAAACTACGGCAGAAGAAAAGAATTTGATCCGCTAATATGAGCGTCGCCCGAGATAACCGCCGCGGATTTTTACCAAAAGACGCTTACAAATGTATTTTTTATGACCCTTTTATTCGTTGCTAACGTGAAAAAAATTCGTGAGCAAAAAATCTGCTCTTTGATATGATTAAATAATATATAACGTTATAATTTTACTCTTAAAACTCACTCGGGCGGTGGAGAATGCTATATTAATCCAATAAAAGCCTCGTCAATTTTTAAATATTTCTTCTTTTTTTATTGATTTCGAATTTATTGCATCTGCAAAACTGCCGTGAAATGTTTTATTGTTCTTGTTAAAAATTAAAAATCGCAATAAAATCTAAAGAATGATGAACGAAAAAGAGAAAAAGAAGCAATATTTTAAATTGCCAAATAAATTGACCGCTGTCCGAGAATTAAATACACGAGAAAAAGATTCTGTTAATCAAAAATGATCGTTTCTCTTGGATTTTTGTAATATTAATAGGTGATAATTTAGGCGATTACATAACGTTAGCGTGAAAAGCCTTACATATGCAGGGTGTCTATTTCAAATGAACTGTCGCTGTCGCCAGCGAGAAGAGAATAA
Source organism: Pseudomyrmex gracilis (assembly GCF_002006095.1). Lineage (NCBI taxonomy): Eukaryota > Metazoa > Arthropoda > Insecta > Hymenoptera > Formicidae > Pseudomyrmex > Pseudomyrmex gracilis. The sequence goes on along the minus strand of NW_018020893.1, from coordinate 5,771 downwards.
TTTCACGGAATTGATCGAATTGCCAATAGATATAACTTGCAACAGTGACGGTTCAAGTGAACATCCCTTACGTTGCTATTGAATATTGTCTCTTTATCGATTAATCATCACCGACGTTCTTCGGACAATTACGCGTCGATCATACCCAAACGCAAGACAAATAATTAGCATACTAATTTGTATGTAAGAGATAAGTACGAGATATCTTTGTTTATTGTGATGTAAGAGAGTGAATTTGATGTATTTGATGACATCTCTCTAGCGAGCGTTGTCGCGTTTCATATCCGAAATAAAAAAAATCATATCCGTAGCGCATATAATAGCGTATCAAAAAAAAAAAAAAAAAATCTACTCTAGGAAATTATACATATAGACATCACTTTGGTTACTTTGAGTATTTTTTTAAATTACTCGTAGACAAGATACTGTACCTTTATATATGTCGATAATGAAGCAAAGACCATGTTATAGGACTATAATATATATATGAAGTGGTTAAAATTGCGAGGAATGAGACCGATGTGTGTATTGCTTTCTTGAATAAGACGCGCTCTTCTATATAAGTCGGCTTTCCCATGCCAGTTTTTTGTATAAGATATGCTCAGCTTCTCATTTTGAGAATCGCGGATGTGTACATTTTTCAATAAGGATATATATATATACATATAAATAATATAAATAATATAAATACTCTGGAGTATACAATATACGTATGCATACGTTATTTACATATACGCGACACAATAATCAGAAGTTGTTAAACAAATATTAAACAACCTTATATACGCGGTTTGATTATTTTCTTGACATAGCAGTGTGTCATTTGATTGATATATTCCTCGCAAAACTACGAACCATATCTTGTTCTGTAATTAAGACAACTGTGTAAAGTGACGCAAAAATGTCAAAGAGCGTTAAAGTTGAAAGAGAAAAAGTGATCTGATGATCGTTTAAAAAAAAAAAAAAAAAAAACTTATAATAAAAATCAGTGTGGAGTACAAGTCTCTTAGTTGACATTGAGCGGTTCATTATCACGGAGAAGATAGCATATCCCACTCGCACACACGGAGCAAAAAATATGTTAAATTTACCTACATAATGAACTCTGTATATCACACAGATGCTCAATATAACTCTACAATAATATTAAAGAGAATGTTGTTGTTTATAGGAAGGAAAGAGATATATTACGGGAATACAATGAGGAAATGTGCTCAAATTGGATAATATATATAGCTTTGGGGGAAAAAAAACGTGTTGACAAATAAAAGAAAGAAAAGAAGAACTATCATACATTTAGCAATGATGTTCGTTTTGACTTTTAAGTCTAGCTTAAACAAGTGTATTTTTATGTATCATTGAAGAGACAAATATAGCTGTTTGTCGCTAAATAAATATCAAAATTGTTTTATTCTCTTCATTCTCCTTTCTTGCGCTCATAAATATATGTATATATATTACAAGTACATTAAAATATACAAAAGAGTATGACCTAGTTACCAAATGCACATTGGTTAAAAAACTCTACACACAGGAATGTTACGACCAAAACAATATGCTAAACGCCATACAAACGCAACAAAAAGCCACATAGGGGCTTTTTCTTTCACCAATCCTAGCACATTTCCAAAAAGTACCCTGGAAACTATAAGAATAACATCATGGTAAATATACATATGTACAAATTATGTATATTTATATACAAATGGTTTTGTATATATTGTATATATGCATTTTTATCGATAAATATTCTATTTTGACTTACCCAACTTTTCCCAACTTCTTGTCAAACAAGTTAGGAGAGAATGCTCTGATGTAGGTACAGGTGCATATCAACAGCAATCCTACAGTCAGCAGACTCTGGAAATTAAATATGGCAGACTGCCACGACAAAAATTACATTAGTATTCTTTCGAATCTAATTGTTTTTGAGTAATAAAAGAATTGATTTATATATAAAAAATAGAATATATAAAAAACAGTTGTTATTATACTAAATAAACAACAATTAGATCTTAGTAGCTTTTTGCACAGAAGAAATAGTTTTTATTTACTAATGTGTTTCATAATTAAAAACTTCATTTTCCGATTTATAATTGGCGATACATATATTTTGACTGCGTTCGGGGAGCATGCTATCTGCGTTATTGTTGTATCGTTCCATGTTTATCTCTCATTAGATGTAAACTAAAGATTGAATGACACAACAGCGCGCTCTCTAAACGCAGCATTTGTCAAACGTTTTTTGTTTAACGTGCCTCACAATACCGTCCAGCGATTTTTGTGAGCACACTATTTATCCTCTCCAATTTGTCAAACGTCACACATATAGGTTAGAAAATACGCCAATCTGAAATCTCATTGTATATCTAATGTACGAATATTTATAAATTACCATAATTGCGTTGAATTATGCAAGTTGCTCAAAGAATCGCAGTTCAATTGTTACCAAGTCTTTCGTAAAAAGATGTCTTGCGACAATTCGTCACTTTGCTTTTGCCACACAAATGTACACAGTGAAGTTTGACACATTTGGAACGAATCGATAACGCAGTTCGACAACCGACTATCGATATCTTATCGATAGTTGATACAATCACTGCGCATCTAACTTAAAGGTCGTTTCGCATTAGTTGCAAGACGCAAGCAACCGGTCTCGCAAAACTGACCAATCATTTTGGTTGATCTGACCAATACGATTAGTTAATTCTACGAGATCTGCGACTTGCGTTTGTTTCTTTCGCGACGAACAACCTTGAAGAGACGGACGCGATGTGTGCATAATAAAGGCTGCTATACATAAAATTACTTAAATGCAAAAATTTCTGGAAATATCTTGACTATTAAAATCTCAAATCAGATACAGTAGTAAAATGAAACAAAATGCGTCAGATGTAATTTACATTCTGCGAACTCAACAACCGCAAACATCACTTTACGTTTATTGTTTACAATTGGCTTATTCTTCTAGATCTAATATAGATGTAAAAGTTAGTGCCAATCATAGGCAATAAGCGCGCAAAGCGATGTCTCAACTGTTGAATCCGTCAAACGCGGCCATTTTCTCATTCAAAACATATGGGGATTCAGCAACCAACAGAAAACACAATTAGTTTAGAAAACACAAGTCCGACAAAAACAAAAATTAATATTCACAACAATCAACGATCACAGAAATGTTGAATGAGCGCGTATTTTGTTGAGCACAGCGCGTTTAGGCAGAATCTACCCCCAACTGTTGCGCGGCGGATGTGTTTTCTGAACGCATCCGCTAATTCATTTGAGGCAAACTTGCGTGTGTGCGCGTAAGCGAGCAACCGAATCCGCCATTACGAGTCGCCTCTAGCTCCAGCTTTATCAGTTGCCAGCCTTGATAGGAAGACGAAAATAGTGGGGCGAGCGCGACCAGTCTACCGCCGAATGTTTTGCCTAATTATTCGAGGGATGTGACTTTTCAGGGAAATGATAGATTTCATCTGATGTTGCGGTGAAGCGAAAACGAAGCAGTGGCGATGCGTTGTCCGCTTAGCGAGATGGAACAAGCGCTTCGTACCGTGAGCAGATTACGGTAATACCGGTTGAAAACGTCGAAGGTATCATCGGACCCGACTCTTTGTCATGGACATGCAAGCTTCTAATGGTACGTAACTTGTTTTCGTATGCGGCTTAACGCTGTCTCATATGTTGGCCGGTCGCTTCCCTCGGCGACAGCTCGCGAGTGAAACTTCGTCCGTGCGCGCACGACAATCGCGTAGATACGCGGCGATATCAGAAGAGGTTAAATAAAAGTGTATCGTCCCTAGTGTCACATTCCGATCTGAACACCCGGGTGATTTATAGAAAAAAAGAGCGGCAAAAACATGAACATTACCAAGTTTGTGGTCTCGACAGTAATTTGATAGCTATGCATCGCGCGCGCGCGCAACGTAGATACACACACAAAGGTGGATAATTTAGAATCTTTTCTTCCTTTCTTTCTTGGGTTTTAAATCAAATGCATAAATCATATATTAATCTCTAAATGATAATGTTTTGCTTATCTCAGCATGAAATATTACACGAAAAGTTCGCTTGCTTTCAAATATTTCATTGTGTTTTCTTTTTAATAAACAGAATTTGCAAAGAAATATTTGTGCACTAATAATTCGCTAAGAGTAACAACTGGTGAATGATGTGAATGTAGGAATGGGTATGTGTGTGAATACAGTGTATACTTCCATCCCTGGGTTGCCTGAACAACTAGGAATGGTGTGGATGGGGGATGTGATGATGCACGCAGAACCTACTCATGAGCTTATGCTGGATCCTCGACAAACAACTGAGAATCCCTTTTTCTCACATGGTTCAAATCCTTATGAAGAGATTAGAAATCATCATATTGGAACCACTATGGTGCGCTATATACCACAGCAATTTTCAACAGAATGTTCAGAGCCTGGTGAGGCAGAGGAAGCTACTGATACTCAAGACTTACAGGGAGTGAGTATTTTGTTTCTGTTCAAGAGAATTTGATTTAAGTTGATTTTTTATACCTTTAATTTATATGAAGATTTTTTATACCTTTAATTTATATGGAGATTTTTTATACTTAATATTTTTTATACCTCTTTAATTTATATATGGAGATTTTTTATACTTTATATTTTTTATACTTTTAATTTATATGGAGATTTATAAAATAAAATGGAAATTTTAATTATTTACATATAATTACAACTCTGTAAATTGTGGAGTTTTTTTCTTTTTAAAGGGATATGATTCAGAGACAGAAAAACAAGAAATAAGTGAATATTTAACATTGGAAGATTACATAGGTGAAGAAGAAGAAGAAGAGGAAGAAGAACAAATAATGACTAATGCTGCGACTCAAACTACTCAAGACAAGCATTATAATAATCACTATCGAAAGATAAAACCCATAAAACATCCTGGACTTGTTCTAAAGACACCAATTGCTTATCAACCTTGCACCGATTTGAACTTCATTCCTATTCGTAAAGATGGCATAGGTAAATTCAATATTGGTATTAAACTATAATATATCTAATAGTCACTTCTCACAAGACGTTATATCAAATTTACATGTGTGTTTCCACAGCTGTTTGTGAAAAGTGTGGTGCTATTGGTGTGAAGCATGCTTTTTACACAAAGGAACGTAGATTTTGCAGTAGAGCTTGTGCTCGTTCTTCAGAATATAACTCGCTTACTGCCGATTCGACACACAGCCCATCTTATTCGATAGATCAACCTATACAAGCATCACCTAATGAAACAAAAAAACCAACAAATGTAAGTTAATTTGGACATATTAGAGACAGAAAAAATGTGTAAAAAGAAACTGTAAAATTCTTTTCAATTTTTAGACTGTTGGAGAATTAAAAAAGAAAAAAGCAGAAGTCACTGAGTCTTCTTCGGAGGAAAATCACAAAGTTAACTTGGAGCCTGTAATGCCCGAGGACTTACCAGTTAGAAGAAAGAAAACTGCAGAACTGGCTAGTTCATATGATTGGACACCACAGCTTCTTGAACCTGGATTTTGTGCTGCGCCAGTCTCTTGTTTCAAACATGTAAGTATATAGGCTTTAAGCTTTAATTTTATTTTCAAATATATTCCGTAAAACTTCAGCGAGAAGCGTTCGGATATTTCCGCCGATCACGAATTCACACGAAGTAGTCTACGACGCGTCGCGAAGTGAATACCTCGCAATTTCCAGTCTATACTTTATATGTCTATGAAACACGTAGACTGAGTAATAAAGACTTATAATCTT
>NW_018020892.1:109355-150113 GCF_002006095.1 Pseudomyrmex gracilis | reverse complement strand
ATTATCTTCTTAATGTTGTCGTTAATTTAAAAAAAAAAAAAAAAACAAAATCTGTCAGTAATGATGAAGAGTTTTTGTGTTTTGCTGCAGTAAAATTAATTCACTCTCAATGACGGTATCGCGACCGTGAAATTATGTCAGCTTTGCGCGTAGTCGTCATATTTATGTACGGTTTCCACCGGACACGATTAATTTGATCTCATTTGCATCACACGCACACACACCATGCGCGTATTTGTTGATTTCTAGAAATCGACGGGATATGCGTGACATACGTATGTTTATTTTCCAACAAGCTATCTTCTTAATGAAGTTTAATGACTTCACAACGAGCGTGAGATTTACACTTAAGGAAGGTGGTGCAGGATGACTCACACGGTGAGTCTTTACATGGTGTTCATTTCAGGAGCCCGACTGATGTCATCATCGGCAATGTAATCTCTTTTTGTGCTCGAATCAATATTAAATTAATATTTATTAAATTTAATTTAACCGCGACAACTTGTGTTTTACTTTCGAAGAGGTTGGAGCTCAGAGAGCGGCTCCGTTCTTCTGTTATCTCACCGTCTCGCGTAAAAAACGGGAGTAAAAGCAAATAGATCTCTTTCTCTCGGTTTCTCTCGGCGGTATCCGCTTATTGACAACAATAAACAAAAATCCGTCGGCGAGCTATTAATTATAACAAGGTATAAAAGCAGCATTCTCGTTCAGAATTCTTCTTTCGCTGGTTCTTTCGATTGACGTCAGGCGGAGCATCTAAAAAATTTCAATGCGCGTGGCATGACCGAAAAAGTAACTGGCAGATATGATGTTCAATGGTAAACAAAATTAGACGTCTGCGACTTATGATGGAATAGTACCCAACGGTACGTTATTTTTGCTGCACAGTCAGTCTTTTAATAGAATTCATCCGCCGTTCTTATATGCACATGTAAAATTCATTTCGCAATTTTCTTTCTCTCTCTTATATACATATGCATGTGTTGAAATATGCATATGAAAACAATTTGGAATAAAAATCAGCAAACAAAAAGGATCCGCAAATACGGCGGAATTAAAATTGTGATTATAAATCGAATATCGAATTTTGTATTTTAAAATTAACTGTTAAAAAGATTAAGAGAGATTTTGTAGATCTGTAATTTTTCAAGAAACTTAACGATGATTCATGAAACTAAAGATCAAGAATCTTCAGAATCAAGGATTTGTTTACTACGCGAAACAAGTTTTTCTACGATTTGGTTAATGCAGCAAAAACAAACAAATCCTGACAAATTTTTACCGTATAATGTATAATCGTATAATCGTGTCTGCGATAAGTAAGAAAGTCTCGAGAGTTCTCGCAAGTGAAAGTGTGACAACATGCAGTTCTGATAAATTACCTATTCGCAAAATGTGCACGGCGAATTACGACGCATTTTAGTCTCTAATCGTCTCGACGTTGCTTTTGCGACGTATATATCGGACGTGTATTAAGAAGCTGATGCAAACGAATCTTTTGACAGGAAATTTCGTCACTACGCGAGTCTTCATTTAGTCATAAACTCCACAATCTTTCACACATCCATTGATTCTCGCGAGCGAGCTGTGTCCGTTATCAACCGGCGCGCGCGCAATTAATAAATCGCGGTCTCGACGTCTGACAAGCGCGGTTCATCGGCGCCCGATCACGCATCCGATTTATCTCCGATTCGCGCTACAAGCGTTCGAGACGAGGGGAAGGTGTAGGTCTGGAAAAGTACCGTAACACACACACACACACATTTTCTAACGCGATTATCTTAAAGTCCGCGCGATTCCCCGCTGCTCGGTCGGGTGCAGTTAGTGTTAATGCCTGATAAAAATCTGACCCGGTCAGCAGTGATTCTCATTCGCCTTAACCCAGTTCGCATAGGCCAGATGGGCCGCGGACCGATCTGTGCCATGATTACGAACGCGCAAATCCGTGCCGGTAACAATACAACCGGTGCAATGCCAGTGCCAGCGTGATCACCTACTGTTGCCACCAACATTGAATGATATCGCGACTCGCGTTTCGATGATCGTCGTTATTGATGACGAAATCGCGGAAATCGTTCGCACGATTTCAGAACGTACGTAAATTCCAAAGCGAGAGAGAGAGAGAGAAATAGACCTTTTGATCTAAATTATAATACATTTGCTCTTTTTATTACGTTATTCAAGTAGACTTTACAACATCCCGTTAACATTAACGCGCGCAGATAACGGTATCTTCTTTGTTACATTAAAAATATCGCCTGACGACGTCGTGTCGACATTTGTGTTTTCGAATTGCTGTTGTTTGTAACGATACTCCGAAAAATTTCAAAGAATCGTTTATTGCGATAATGAATATTGCGTCCGCATCACATTTCAATCTTTTAATAAACAGTAAACTGCTGCGGGGAAAAAAAAAATGAATGAAAGGCAGTAACGCGAGATCGAAAGGCCGCGTTAAACGAGCGGAGAAGGGTCGCGGTTGAAAAACTCGCGAGTTGCGTTGCGCCGCGAGTGTTGCGATGCGATAAACCGCGCATAATTTTTCCATGATGCGACAGTATAAAGTCGTTACACGATTTGCATTGGATTAAGGAACTTCTCCTCGCAAAGACGAACGGCGAAGCACGATCCGGATAATGCAATCGCCACGAAAAGGAAGGTATGTATGTGCGATGAACGACGTGCAACGTGACAATGTTCGAAAATAAAATTAACTAAATTCATCATGTCGTTGAAATCCGGATTGTCGAGCAAAAATACATATTTCGCATTCATTGCAAATAGCGACGCAAAAAAATGTTTTTTTTTAATCGCATTACTTTACACAATTACGTCTCGCGCATGTCTTTCATAAGCAAATATGCAATATTCGCAGAAACGAAGTATATGCAAACAAATAAACAAGTTTTGTTTCAAAAAGGACGAAATTGTTACACGTGTCAATAGATATTGACACGATGAAATATATATTCATTTTGTTACAAAAACAAACAACACTCGGAACATCTCCGTTTATTCGATAAACCATCATTACAACGACGCGACACACACGCGGAAACATTGTCGGCGGCTTCTTAAAATTGTAAATTAACAAGATAATGTGTTTGAAAAAGCTTTTTTACATTACCTTGCTTAGATAGAAGCGAGATATATATCTTTTCGCTCGACAAACGTTCGAAACTTCGAACGAGACATAATCTGAAACTCGATACGCGCGAGCCCTAGGTCGACTCGATTTCCCACATTATATATTATATATTTCGCAATGCGTCTTTCGTTTCTTTTTCCTCGAATTATATATTGCGCGTTTTTTTTTTTGTTCTCGATCATCCTTTCCGATTATATTGTCGGCATTTTTCAGACTTTGGACTCTCGGAAAGAATTATTATTACATATTGCGCGAGATATATTACGTATGTAGAAGTAAAGCGGATCCTTGGAACGCGGAATAGTACGAAGTGTAAACGCGATGACGCATATCTAAATAAATTCAACTCAAGAGAGCAATACGGAGATACGCGCTTTTTCACGATAAATTTCCCTGACCGCTCCTTTTTCCGCGATTTGCGCTTTCTTACACGCTGTGTGTTTAACGATCGACGCGACGTGCAAAGAAACGAGACCTGGATAACGTCTGCGTCGTTATGTCATCAATATATCTCAATATTGTCGTGCTAACGAAAGAATGCGTAATTTAAACGGGCGTTGCTAGAGATACGATACCTAAGATGAAGAATACACATTATAGAGGGTTCAACAGACCACGCGAATCCGCTTATTGAGCTTAGACCCGGCTAATTATAGCGACCGGTGATTAATGCGACTCATCGCGTTTGGTCGGTGCTAAATCATTCGGGACACGGCTCGGGATGGGAATGTCGCACGCTAGAACGTTTATTGGAGCATTTCGCAGCGGGTCGCTGAAATTAACATTCGAATTTACTCTTTGTGTGACATGGTAATGTAACGCGATAAGTAATTATCTTCCGTGACCTCGCAAACGTGTGTCCGACACATTCCTCGAATTATCCTGACGTCGTAATTCTATTTAATTTGTTTCCGAGATATTATATGTAGAAAAAGATCTCACTATATTATGAGACCACGCGAACGATCGGTATTACCAGATTTCGCGCGCAAATGTTTTATCTGCAATATATCGTATCGTCGATAAAACACACAAATATGATAAAATATACGAAAATACTGAAAATATTCGAAATCGTTCATTGAGCTTCGTTATCGAAGATTTCGATCTCGAAAAAATAAAACAAACTTTGATCTCTCGTTCGACGCGCGCAGACTTCGATCTCGCGAAGAAGAACTCGTTTCGAGATCCATTCGTCGACTTATCGTTCATTCGTGAGTGTCAAGAATTATCACCGGTACTTGAAGATGTAATATTTTTGCGTGAGTTACCTTTTGAAATACTCGAAAGGTGAGTAAGCAACGACAATTATCGAAACCGATCTACCGATGACTCTTCGACACTTATGTAGATATATATTTATACGCGCTCACAACCTTGATTCGTAAGATGTTTTCGCACGATACGACACGGTCGGCATACGTGTGTCATTGCGATTTAACGGGAAAAATGGCGTGGAACGATTCCGCGCTCGCTCTCTTTCGCTTTAAATGTAGTTAATTATACGGAGACGAATCTCGCGCACGAAGCAATTAATCGCAACTCGAGTCGGATCGATTTTACGCGCATACATATATATGTATATAAATGTCGCTTTTTCGTTCGAATTAACATCTTGCCGTATATCTTAATTTTCCGCGGGAGATCAAGTTGACTTGCGCGTATAGCCTTTCATCGCATAATCATTCCGCTTTGCGCGTTCGATCCCGACGACTATTTTATTTTATTTATTAGTAACGGCTCGCGCATTTTGCCGTTGTGAATCTTAAGGCGCTAAATTCAACGTAGGCGAGAGTGCGTCGAAACGGATATTTCAAGATCACTGATTCGTTGACGGGAGGGCGCACCGAACTAAAAAAATGTCGACCTTGGTCTTGTCGGCGCACGACTAAAGGGATAAGCGCAGAAGCTGACAATGGAACATAAAAATAAAATGTACAAGAGAGAGAGAGAGAGAGAGAAAAAGACAAGCATATACACGGAGAAGAAACCGGACGAATATATATCGTCGAAAATTGTGCGCAAGGTCAAAATGTATTTAATTTTGTCCGAGCAATTAATTCGCACACCATTAACACACATAAACATCTCGGATAAAGTCTCCTTATGCTTACCACAGAAACAAACAAGTTATTTCAATGTATCCTTCTTGAAAAAAAATGATAAAATTCATAAGATTTCTCTTTCAAGCCGACCTTTAACGTTTTCCCGACAGACGTATCGGCGGCGCGTTGCGACACGCGCACGCGAGTGGCTGCGAGCCAACGTCCAAGGTGCTAACGAGAATGTGTGAAAAATAAGCTCCCGTCTCTCTGTCGATATCTGGAATTCGCTAATTGTGAGGGTTTTTTTTTTTAAAGCGCACCGTGTAAAAGCGCTACTGTGTTACGAAACGCTCGAAGAAAGAATAAAGTCTATTCGTTTGTAACGGGAAGATTTTAATGCGCGCGTGGCGAAGGAAACCGGCGCGTATGGATTTCCGTCGCTGCTTATAACAGTATACATAGTTACGGTGTGGGACATGGGAATCTTTTTTTTTTTTTCTTCCTCTTCCAGGAACTGCGACGAATCTCGTGAGAAAACGGACTCACGTCTGTCAGGTGCACAAATTGCATTCTAACTGGCAACAAAAGCGCCTGCGAGTAGTCGCAGATTCCCTGCGGACGCTGTCATGGCGTTGCCGTCTTTTTTTTTTTCGAGCAGATTGGATTTTTTTTACGCACCTGCGCTTCGGAATTTTAGACAGAATTACTCGACAAATTCAAAGAAGTCATTGCATCATTTCTTTTATCAGACGCGCTCTCGAGAGCGCGTCTACGGACGAACTTAGGCGAGAATATATAAGCAAATAGAACCGCAAGTCAAGTGAGTTTCCCGTGAAACACTTTGCTTGAGACACGGTGAGAACTTTGATATCAGACGTAGAAGCGAATGATGTTTCGCGGAATATATATCGCTTTGAAAGCGAATATTCGAGAGAGAACGAGAAGAGAGAGAGAGACAAGCCGGTCAATGATACGTCATAACTACATCGATGTTAAAAATTCGCGTAGAACGGCGGCTATATTCGTTCTTGCGTACCTAGTCCTTTTTCGTTACACAAGAATGATCTAGAATTATCTGCCATACTTTTTCAGAATATCGTCAATCATTATTAGAGAAGAGAAGAAACATGAATAATGCCAGATTTAACTGTTAAAATATTTGAACTCGATATTTAAACCAGTTCTTTTTTTTTTCTCTCTCTCTCTCTCTCTCTCTTTTTTCTTCTTCGTAGCTTTCTTTGTTTGCTAGATTCGACGCACAATAAATGTTTCAAGAACTGGCACACTTTCTCGACGATACCGTTAAAGCGTGAAGAAACGAAAAAAGGTCCGTAAAATTATTCCAAAATTCTAAAGCTATAAATTTTCCGAAAATTTTTGCGTCTCACGCTTTGCAAGAAAAATAATCGGTTCGTTAAAGGAGATATTGTTAAATGGAATTAATAAAAAATTCTCAAGAGGCAAAGAGTTCTGAGATAATCTACAATAATGTAACTTTTTTTTATCGAAACGGATGCTACTAGTGCGAACTGTGACACATGTGTCGCGGTTTACATACGCATTAGAAGGACTTTATTGCTATTAATCGCGTATAATTATCTTAATGGAATAATCAGCAAGTAGGAGACACGATAGTGTAGCTCGGAGTTTTTTTTTTTTATAAACAACACCGTGTGTGTTACTCACGCGCGACGTGCAGATACTGTCCGTCGATGTGAATAACGAGGCTGAAAAGAAGATTAACACGAAGTAATAGCAAGCAATGTCGTACATAAACATTTGCTTCACGGCTATCACTAGCGAATTAATCAACGGCTGCGAATCGGCAATAACTCATCGATATCGAGAGAGTTCATCAAAAAATCATCGATACATCGATAACAACGTGGTTGTCATAATTTATGTTAAACTCGCGTTTGTAGTGAAACAAATTCTCATTGATTTAAAAAAATTAATGTATTTTTGACGGTGTATCTCGTAGCGATACACGCAACGTCGTCACGGCGGAGAGAATAAAATTTCGTAATAAAAAAAAAACAAAAAAAAAAAAAAACCACGCGAAGAGAAAAGTGTAAACATCACGGCGACCGTGAAATGGAACATCTCGAACGAGGAAATGAAATTACTCGAAGCGTATCGGCCGACACTCCGGTTTCCCGCGAGGACTCGTAAATCCTCCGACCGGTTTTACGTGCGGGCGTATTATACGTATGTGTATGTGCGCGCGTTCCCGCGATGACAGACGGGACAGTTCTGGTTTTTTTTTTTTTTTTTTTTTTTTGTCCCTATAGCGACGCGAATTCGAAGTAATATATGCACGTCTCAGGGGGGGATCCCCGCGAGAGCGAGATTCGCGTCGTAAATTTTTTTTTTCCCTACCCGACGTAATACACGGAAGTGTACCGAGAGAACATGCGGGTAATATACGACGATAATATACAAGGGGATCGAAGGGAGGGAAAAAGGAGGCGATTGTTGTTCGCGACCGAGGCGGTGAATTAATCAATTTTAATTACGAACCGTCGTCGCATTAGATGCTCTTAAGCGGAAAAGACGCGCGAACGTCAGCTTCACGTGCACAAAAGATGCGCCAGCGTTGGTTTGTTAATGAAATTGATGCAGTTGGAGAAAAAAAAAAACAATTACAAAGATGCGCAACAGACTGACATTAATACTCGGTATAATCTTTGTCACGTCTGCGACTTGGGGGTCGAGGACACTTTTACGTAGTAAATTTACACAACGCTCGTCTCGATCTCGGTGAATCTCGGTGTTCTCTTTAACATACACTTGTCTGTGTGTTCTCGGATATTTTTTTTTTTTTTATACTCCTCCGATAAAATTTCTCGAACAACAATCGTGCAACGTGCATAATCTCTCGAGATTTGCGTTGCAATAAGATTCCGAGAACGCTTTATCCGCGTTTGATAAGATACAAAAATTAGCTCAGGCGATTGTACGATACACGCGTGTACTAACATTAGCTCTAAATATAGACAGACACATATTTCCCTTTCCCCTCTTCGCTTTTTATCCTACACGAGCGATTTTAAACATTTCGTCAATGGCGAAGTCCCGCCAGTTGTTTGCTCATGGTGCCGGTGTCGACTCTCTTGCGAAACATCCGATACACTTGTCGTCCTTCCGTCGCGTTTAACACAATCTCCAACGCGTCACTCTTCTCTCTCTCTCTTTCTCTTTCCGTGAAATTAATTTCCCGTTGTCGATCAAAGTGATTTTTTTTTTTCGCGGAAAATCCTTGCGCTAGAAAGTGCGCGTCCTTGTAAAACTTTCGCGCGAAAATAAACGCTACTTTAGGAGTAACTTTGTTTACCAATGAAGTTTTGTGATTTACTCGACGGTGAGTAAAACGCGTTTCGGGGCAATAAAAAGCGGCGCGCGATTTGGCGGGAGCGCGTTCGTTCTCGCGATATTGCTGTTCTCGCGCGAGAATAGTTTGTTTTCTTTCCATCTTCCGGCTTTTATAGAAGTGGCTGATGCATGTGCGTCGACACACAAGCAGCGGGATAATACCGCAAATAGCGTGTGTAAGGATTTTGGTATGCACGTTCTCGAGAATATTTTCCCCGAGAGTGATTTTTGTTTCTGAATAATAATATAATATATATATGAGAGAAACTTTATATATATTGAAATCGTTTCTCCTTCGGGTTTTGCAATTTATATTTAGCTTTTTATATATCGTCAGATATGTTTTTATTCGGAAACTCGCCACGCGCGACATCACGTGCAATTTTCTTGAGTAGTTCTCCGCATTTTTTTTTTTTTGCTGAACTTTTCTTTGAAATTTACCTTGAACAGAGATCGCGCAGCGACGAAAAGCGCGTATATACACATATACGACACCGATGAAGTCACTTGACGATAATAAAGAATTAATCGATCCTTGCTAATCGATCGCCGCTTCAAAGTGGCGTCTGAAGAGTTTTAAAGAGGGTATCGATGAAACATACACGTCTCTTTCGATAAAATATCGCTTATCATGGTAATTAATATTTGAGTTTGCGGAAAAGAAAACACTTGTTTTTTTGCGGATGCATCTGTGAACTTATCGCGCGCCATTGTGAAAAAAAAAAAAAAAAACAGATCCGATAAGCATTCTCGGAGAGAACGTGTGCAATTCCGAGAACCAAGAACAGAGCCGTGAATCGCGAGAACGATTTCGCGGTTGCATTATACAATAACACTTCTGATTTCTAATTCGAAATAGATCTAAATTTATAATCTTTTATCTCGACCGCCTTGTTTCGCGATTATACGACTCGTAACTGCATTTAATTGAAATAAAATTATGGACTACTTAAATGAAAATAAAGAATCGTGGAAAAATTTCGTCGGAAATCTGTGGGAACTGTTTGTGCGTTCGAGCACACGCGAATTGCATGAGTGATTTTATAAATCCATCGTTTTTTATCTGGTCAAGTGTCAGATAAAGATAAAATATTCTACGCGGAAAGAGTTTATTTTGAATTTATAATCGTGTTTTGTTTCGCGCTGTCCAGCGTGTAGTCTCGATAAGAAATAATACTCTTGTGAAAATACTCTTTCGCACACACAACACACAGAAAGAATAACACGTGTCTCTCTTTTATCTTCAAGGTTTTCAAGTGTGGTACGTGAGGAGATGATGTGAAGAGAGTAGCTGCGATCGGCATCATGTGTTACCCTTGAACCATCGAAATCATCGTCCGCTGATTTTTCACACATTCGGTAAGTAATTAATAATCTCTATCCAATGTTTGTTAATGCAATTTCTGACACAAACTTGCGAAATATCAGAGATCCTCCGACAATAATTTTTCGCGTTTTAGATATCTATCTGTCTACAACAGACTTAATGTTCAGTAACAACAATAAGATTGACAAAAAAATATAATAACAAATTATTTTTTAATGACAAATATATTAAAGACAAACATAATAAGTCGCACATCTGTTGCTTCTCTCGAACAAAGCAAACGCGTCGCGCTAATGCGCATTTGAAACATTCGATTGAATCCGAATCTTATCAAAACCGACTGTACACAGAGGCGTATACCGACCGATCGGTAATACGATCAATTTTTTTTCCGATACTTGTATTTCCGTGCACCCGCATCGCACGTGGTCCGACATGTTGCGGTTCACGTCGACTTCGGCTCACGTGAGTGACACGCTCCCAGGAATGACAATGACATCTGCTTCGGATTCGCTGCCGAGCGAGTTTTGTTGTTATCACGCGTATGCAATCGGCGACAAGCGAATAACGAGCATGGCTTATATGCGGTGTTTAGATTTTCGCGTTCTATTCCCGGCGAACGACGGCACAATGGTTGGCCACCCGACATTGTTCGCACTTGTTCGCGCGGAAACGATTTTGTTCTTTATCGAGTCATGTGCGCGAAAATAGCGCCGTTATGAGAGACGGTGTGTGCATTACGCAGCAAATTCGCATAACCGGCACGCGTGTGTCAGCCTTTTATAGCAACAGCACCAACGTGACGCCGAATCGGTCACGCATACCGCAAGTCGTCGGCGACTTGTCTTCCGGTTGGATACCAATAATCGGAATCGGCAAAAAATATAACACATCTGATGCGATAAAAAAAAATTCAAAGAGGATCGAGATGTGATAATTAAATGTTAAGAATTAAATTTGTACATAAGATGTGAATAAAAAAGAGAGAGAAAGACAATGGGGAAAATTTAGAGAGAAAAGTTCATTGTTCATTAGAGGTGTAATTGAAGATTAGAAAACTAGATTATGTGCAACACAAGAGAGACATCGCTAATAACGCTGCAACTTTTGTTGTTATATCATCGAAACGGATAGTGACGTGAGAATATATAGACGCCTTTTCTCTCTCAAGCTCTTTCGTAATATCCTACAACACACTCGCGAGATCTATAATGGAAGATTTTTACTGCGAGATACATCGCGAGGTACACGATTTCGCTCGATGACACTCGATCGCGCCGGTTATAAAAAATACATGTGATACCGCTTGTATACCAAGCAGACTTCCGCTTTATGTGCGAAGAAAAAAAATATCAGAGGAGTCTGAAATAGACGAGGAAATAAAAGAGCAAGTCGAGAGATCGGACTGCGCACTTATAGTGCGCATTTATTTGCGCAATGACAACGAGCGTCCGTATATACGCGAAATGTTTGTCCGATTCAGCCGTCGCGTTATCGCTCCTCCGTATATACAATAATTCGGGGAGGGTCTGTTTATTTCCACTGACACGTTTGCCTTGTCGCAAGCTCAAGTTCGTGACACGCGTGATAACACACGACACCAGACGATAATTAATCGTTCGACGTTCGCTCGGGATTTACGTCGCGTCGATATAGCGAGGTGTTTTAAGTGACACTTTCTGCCCCCGAGAAGTTTCATCAAACGGAAATAAACGACTGTCCGTTTGTGCGCGAATCGCGCTGATTGATGTCTCCGCGAAACGTTCTCCACCAGCCGAAGTTTGAATCTTCGCCAAATCTTCCCGCGACAATCAAGGTCGATTGCTGCACTACTGATGTAGCGCGGACCGGTTTCCCGCTGGATCTCTTCTCTCATTCTGTTGTTCTTTATCATGAAAAGACATCGTGCTCAGAAATTTTGAAGCTATTCACATTGCGCAAATTCTGTTATGTAGACCGTTCCGTTTTCATTGCTTTCTCTTACAAGACAAAAATAATAGTGACATCATAGGATGTAAACTTGCAATCGCGTGTTTCACGAAAATGAACGATATAACGAGTAACGTCGTTGCAAAATTTCACTCGCGTGGAATTTTTTGAAAATTAACGAAAAAAACCGTTCTTACTCCGACTGCAACGACTATGCATTTTCAAATGGTTAAATAAAATTCTACCGAAAATTATAATGGGTGAGTGCAAAAGTTTTGAGGGAAAAACTTGCGATAGAAAAATTGGACCCAATTATTTTATTAAAAATTTGCATTAATTCTAACAAGTAATCTCTGTTGTTTTCTGCTGATGCACCTGGTAGAATAAATAAATCGTTTTAATGAAATTACTCGATTTATTTTTCCACAACGAAATCCACGAAGAAAGCTATTGCGCTCATCCGATGATCACTTGCGAATTTGAAGACAATGTGATATTTGAAAAGAATCTTGATATCTCGTTGAAAATTACTCGGGCCAGCTAAAAAACGAGCACCTTGAAAATAAACTTTTAAAAAAATGAAACTTTTCATGTGAAGTCAACAGATACGTGAAGAAATACCCACGTCACAAAGATTATTGACACAATCGCGATTCAGATCATTAAAATAACGACAATGGCGTGAATGCGCGAAGAAAAAAGGACCGACCGATAATGTATTAATCGAATAACATATTATTTGACGTCAATGACGGAGAGAAGGCGTCTTGTTGTCGAAACTCATTACATATGATCTTTGAGCTGTTTGCTTCTGCCACCTCGCGTGTCACGGAGGCGAATAAAACCAGCTTTCTTCGTCTCAAATATTGTATTCGCATTATGCGTGAATAAAAAAAAAAAAACTCATCTGGATCTCTCGAGGCTAATCTTGTTTTATCATTTTCAATGGAAAGGCGCGCAACGTGTAATGTCTCGCGAGAAAGAAGAAGAAATTATCTTACCGAGAAACACATACACACGCCACGCTATTTTCGGGAGGCGTTTTCATTACATTAGCCGTATAGCCTTTCAGTCAGTGCGCTTCTCCTTTATTATTCAAGCTATATTTATTCAGACCACGGAGAGCAAATCTGCTATATGCGAGATCGTCAAAACTTTCGAAAGATCGCCTCTTCACGCAAAATACACGAGACGTTTTTTCGAGTCACGTGCACTCGTTTCCTCTTTTTTTTTTTTTTGAATTGTAAAAAGACACCGGTGTGTGATGGTTTCGGCCACAATCACGAATATACTCTTGGGTACGCGAATAATTGGGCAAACGTGTGCTGCGTGTGCACCATGTAGATGTATTTTTACAGCATCATACGTACGGGGAAACCCGTCTAAAAATATAAATGTCGACGGGAACTCCTTAGACCGCATTGAGGTCGCGCCATTTCCTCGCAACAAACATAAATTGACCTATTTTGAGGATGCAATTCCGGCATGCGGTTCTCGAGAAAATAATTCAAGTCGCAATTGAGGAGTTGAACGGAGCAACATCTTGCGCAATTATCTCTGAGAGAGAATTCGATTATGAACGAGTTGAATCTAATTTATCTTTTAAAATTGATATTTAAAAAAAAATATTTGTCTAAAAAAAATCTTAATTAACAAATTCATAATTCTGATAAAAATTTGGCGAATGCAACTGTAAACCAAAAAACGCTTTGCGTTCTGTGTGTTGCAGGTTCATAACTCTTATAATTTATGAATGGATGGAGCTGCGTCGGGCATCATTGGAGGAGGACCGGTTGCGGATCTGGGAGGTCTGGAAAGATGGTGGAACGATCCGGCAATCGCGGCCTGGAGCCTCGTGTTCTTCGGCTGTTTCCTCCTCAATGCGACTCTTTTGCTCGCGTTTCTCGTGCGGCCGGGTCTGCGCACTATTTCCAACAGGTTAGTGAACCGTGTTTCGAGACAGCGCGGTCGAGACAGACTTTTGAAAGAAACATGTCACATCTCCCTCTTTAGTTTTTTTTTGCCACATTTTACAATTTCTTAAAATCATTTTATAATTTCGTGAAATCGAGTTCAACATGGTACATCCCTTTTTTTTTTTTTAGATTTTCCCTCATTTTATGTTTGATAGTAGCGGGATATAGCAAGCGTCAAAAAGATTTTGTATGTGACGTTTCTCGTGCGTGCGACAGGAAAAGGAGTAATAGATAAACAATGTCGTTGACGCATGTAGTTACAAACGTAGGGTCGCGTTATCGCACCGCTTATCGTTATGCTCCGCTAATCACGACGCCAAGCATCACGACGTCGGTCTTGAAACGAGTAAAATGAAATTTTCGAAATTCGTTAACGTCGACCCGTTGACGCACGCGAGCTTTCTTGCGAACGTTGGTTTGGTTACAGCTACAAGATATATATATATATATATACATATATGAGAGAGGACAGACACACACACGTTCGCAATCTATTGCAGAACTCGTCGGTTGGTGCCAAAGCGGAAATAAAACGCACGCGCCACGATGACGAGTGGGAATAATAACAATATATTTGCGCGTTGTCAGATTCGCGTAATATTCATTGAGACGCCATGGCAGTAAATAATATTTAAGCATGTCGTTTGTGTCGTGCGCGTGTTGCGCTCGTGCCAAGGTTAACGATCTCTTATACATTGACAACGTTTGCATTTTTGTTTTCGCCGAAATACTGAGTCAACACCTTATTGAGCCTTTGCAAGGCTCCAGATTGTTATTAATAAAACAAAACGAAATACACAACGCGTGCGAAAAATGAAGTAACGCGCGATGATGAAAATACGAAATAACGCGATAAATATTGCGACGGTTGAAAATTTATACGCAAAATGATTACTCGCGATCCATTTCATACATCCGCAACTTGGCACAAAAAATAGAAACAAATATATTTTAAGAATATTTTAAAAAATTTCATATATCGTTTGATCGATTAAAAAAAAGATACATTTAATAAAACTTAATTAAAATTGAAATAATTTACAATTTTTAATTATACAGGGATTTAATAACGCGCGTTTCTAGATTATTATTATTTGTATTTTTCTAGATTACAAATATATTATTATTTTAAATGTCACGTTGTGCGCATGAAATTATGGTTCTGCCAAAATTGTGAAAGTTGTCACTCGCTAAGAACTTTGGCAGCAGGAAAATTATTTCTGTTCGAGCGCACACGTCCTATGCGTGTCCTTCCGCGGATTCACACATATGCACATTTTCCATCGTGCTCGTAAACAAAATCGCGTTTGAAGTCTCGTTTCTATAGATCGCTCGCGTCTCGTGTTCCTCGTGGGACACTGCCAGTTTAAATATTTCAATGTATGATTTCGTCTTGTTGTTGTGGGCGACGTAGCTGCATCCTTCGCGCGGTTTCCATTAGAACTTATAGCTAAACTGACTCAAAGCTTATTTGTAGATAATATAAAAATAATCGCAGCACATGTGTAAAAGCAAAAGAACGATCGTCATATTAGCGAAGGTAGCAGATCGTTTATATAATAAAATAACGCGAATAAAATGCCGCGGACATATTTTATTTAAATCTATAACTATATTTTTTTTTACACTGTATTATTATGTTATATTGTTTTATGCTAATGTTGTATAGAATTGCAAATAACATTCTTTTGCGTTCGGAGACAAATGCAATATCGGAGATACACTTTGTTCGCAGTGTTTGAAAATTAATTAGACCGCGCAACTATCTTGCGCGCAGGCAAACACTTGCCGTTGATATTAGCAGTTGTATTAATAGACCCCGTGCCACAAGGACTGGGTTTATCATTGTTGTTATTACGTAGACTTCCACCTGCTGAGCCAGGAAATCAATTACGCGCCGAGTATCAAACTTTGGCAAAACTGTGTTGCACCATGGTGTAATAATAAACTTTCGTATATTTTGGGAAGAGAAATATCTCGTTTTAATAGTGTATTCCAAACGGTTCTTTTTGCCAAGCCGCTAAAATAAAAAAAAATAAAAAAAAAATCAATTTTACTAATTATTCTGATTCGTTCGACGTTTTGCAAAATCGCGCGAAACGCGACGTTTTAAATTTAGACTTAAATGAGAGGCGCAGCGTCGAAGCAATTTTCACGGTTGAGTGGATCCATCCGTCAATTTGTCGACAGCGACCAAAGTGAAACGGAACACTGCGCGTCCTTTAAATATCGACGTTCTTCGGGCAAATTTGTTACGTCAACGAAAATCGCGAAGACAATCAGCGAGAAGTAAAAGCGTTGCGCGAACAATTTGATATATATACTCACACAGACAAAACGTCCATTAGACGTATACTGGAACGTCTACAATTTTTCACGTGACGTACAAAGAAACATCTGATGAAAACTTATATAAAATGTTGTTTTGTGCGGATAATTCGCGGTACTGATGGTCGCTTTTTTCATAAATAAAAAAATTTGTAATCACACACGACAAAGAGAAGATATTAATATGCCGCTGGTGTAATTTACAAAGTAATTTTGTTGTTTTTTTTTCTTCTTTTAATTATATATTAGCTTCTAGAGGTTTTCTATATCCCTTGTGGTTTATACTTTTTGCCAGAAACGAGTTAGCAATATACTTCGTTTCTAGCAAAAAGTGACGTAAAAGTCGTATTATAATTCAAGATTGGCACGTGCAACATGAAGAAGATAAATATAGGCATGGCAAAATAAAATAGTACCTTATCCTCTTTCTCTTCTTTATCTCATTGTTTCTTATTTAAATTTATTTTAATGAATTTGGGTTTATGTACGTAAGTCATTTATCATTCGCATCATTTGCAATTGAAAACCAACATAATGAGTTCTAAAATAAATCCACGTGTTAATTTAAGGTGATTTTTTTTTTATCTCAATTTTCAGATTCGTGATGAACCTAACCGTCTCGAATTTACTTACTTGCGCCGTGCTGAATCCCCTGCTGATGATGGACGGTCCAGCGATAGGCGACACGGTGACGATGTCCGCGTCGGCGCTAGACAATGCCGCGTCCTCGCTCGGCTCGACGTCAACAACATCCACGTCGACCGTCAGCAACATATGCGCGATATCGGAAGGTGCCACGGCGCTCGTAACGACATCGTCGATACTCTCGGTTCTGCTTATCGCCATTGACCAATACTTCGCTGTGGTCGATCCGCTTCGTTATCGGACCCGGGTCGACAAGCTCAAATCGGCCGTGCTGATTGTATCCGTCTGGCTGGTTTCGGCTGCGTTCAGTCTTATCGCCGCATTGAATCCGAATCCGCGCAGTCTTTGGCTGTCCTGCAGAACGGCGTCATTGTTTCTGGACAATTCGTCCTTTCGCGAACAGATCGTGCTGAACACGACGACGTCGGACGTCTCTTCGTTTGACTCGGCGTTCTCGCTCTTCGGCAACGAGACGAAGGAAGAAGAAATGGATGCTGAGACGACTACGTTATTCAAGACAATGGAGTCGATCAAAATCGATCGTAGCATTGGTCTCTACGAGAACTCAACTGTGATTTTTCGCTCTTTGACGAACAACTCGGTCATTTACGGACTCATTTATGTAGTGGTGCATAGCGTGCTAGCGTATCTGCTCCCGTTCGCTGGAATCTGTTGGATCTACATCAGAATATATTCGGCCGCGCACCGAAACTCGCAGAGAACTCGCAGGACCGGTTCGCGACCGATTCTTTCGTCGGCCAGTTTCTGCGAGGATTCGTCGTACGGTTGCGCGAGATCGCAGCAACAACAGTCCACTCCTCCCGATGGGTTTTCCGAGGAATTTCGCAGAATACCCAAGATCTCGAGTCTCTCGTCCATCGACGAGACCAGCGAGACGACGCACTCGGCCAATCAGACGTCGCGACGAAGATCCTTCTCGTCGGTTTCGGACGTTCCGCAATCGGGACCGAACGACGAGAAGATCTTGTCGGGAGTTGTCTTCACGGTCGGTTTGCAACCGATGGAAGTCTTACCTTCAAACGAACAAGACGATAACACTTTGACCGAGGCGGAGGAACTCAAGACCGAGCTTCTCGAGGACGATCATAGAGTTTCGTCTTATAATGATCTCACGAGCCAGATGCACGATCTAAGATCGGACCAAAGACGATCGTCCTCGCACGATCTAATAGATCAACCGGCAGAGTCTTCCAGATGGATCGCCGGAGACACGAGCGATTCCGAGTCTGAGGACGAGCAACGCTACGGTTACTTCGATTCCTTGAAAGTTCCTACTAGAACCACTGGTAAGATCACCGACCGAAGATCTTCCGACTATCTCTTGTCACTTGCCGTTTGCAAGACGACGGAAAAAACGTGCGAAGACGCGGAAAGTTCAAAATTAAAAAATACTTCCGAGATGACGACTCGTTCTGTTGACGAAGAGGAAAATTCTGTCGCAGTTAAAACGACAGAGCGAGAACAAATACAGAATGAAGTTCCGAATTCCAGTGGTAATTTGGAGAACAAAAGATCGAGGAGACCCGGCCGACGTTTGTCGAGATCCGGCATTTCGGACGGCAACGGAGAATTGCACACGATCGTGAAGAATGCGGAGAATATTGGAAACAACAATTTAGAACCCTCGTCCTGCCTGCTAACACCGATAGTGACGATCACGCCGGCGCCGCCTGGCAAGCCGGGTCTGCATCGGGTAGCCAGCACTCGCAGCACGTGCAGCTACATCAATTCGCTGAAGCACAGAATTAGCAACGGCTCGTTGTTTAGATATCGCGAGGAGACTCGAGCGGCCAGAGTGAGCGCGCTGGTGATTGTGATGGGTCTCATCTGCTGGTCGCCGTATGTTCTGCTGAGTGTGATCAAAAATCTACCGCAGTGCTCGGACTATGAGTTCCCGCACGAATACGACGTGCTCGCGCTGAGCTTTCTGATTCTGGCCGCTTACGCGAGCCCGTTGCTCTTCGGTTATCGATCTAGACGAGTGAAACGGGAGTTGCGCAAGTTCTTCTGCTTTCATCGCGAGCTCTCGTACAAGAACAATCGCAGTCTGATGGCGAAGAAGGTTCTGAAGCGACGGCACAGCAACACTCTGAGTCATTTGGAGATGGATCATCGGTACAACATTTTCAACTGCGTGTACGGCAGAAACAGGTGGCCCAAGGAGAAGGTGCAGTTCGTGCAAGTACCGGACACCGCGCTCGCGGTCGAGACCTGCAGAAGTAGTTTCTCCAGCGGCGCCAGCACGCAGATCTCCAGCACGTCCACGGAAGAATGTTGAATCGCGATGGGCCTCGCGACATTGCGCGGAATTGTCGTGATCGCGAGAGAACTGGTTCCTCCGAAGATCGATGTCGTGAGAGATGAAAATCACGAACGATGCGAGAGACTGCGTGAATTGATTCTGCGTTTGTGCGCGTGGTACAGACTCACCGATAGACTGCGCCTTCGCGCGATCAAGACAATAACGAAATAAATGACGTGGCCGGATGAGAGGGCGATTTTGCTGTTTGTGTATATTTTCATCGCTGCGCGATTCTGCGAGCCCCCCTGGCGTATTTGCGCGGCTTGTCAACAATTCTTAGGTAGTGTTCGAAAATACGTCGCCTTTTATTTTTGAACACATTGCCGCCTGCGTGAGAGACCGAGTGACGCGAGTCATCAGCAATTTTTGGTGTTTATCGCTCGACGGTGCGCGTCTTCTTCGCGCGCGCTCCTTGAATTCAACCGAAATGCGTGCGAATTCAATTGTCACCTTTTCTTCCGAGATGACACACTTTTTCTTATTTCACACTTAAGTATATGTACATAAATAAAGTCTGATCCTGCGAGATATAAACTTACGCGGACGCGCAATTGCGAGACAGACGTGCGAGATCGTGTTCGACGCGAATCGTGTTCGACCGATCTCGCGGAGCCGGTTGTTTTGAAAACTTTGCGAGTATCTGTGGAAACCACGCGAAAAGTCGTAAAGCGACACAGAAAGACACGCTCGCCACGTCTCTTGCATCGCAATCAAAATAAACGGCTTCCTTCTGCTTCCATCCGCGCCCGGCGATATATCTTAGTATTAAGAGCCTTATTGTGCGCTATGCTATATACGTCGGGTGTTAGCCGGCTCGAGAAGTATTAGAGTTCGCCGAACCCGAAGAGGAGGCTTTAGTCTTTACGCTTATTTACGCATCGCGTATACTCTTCCTCTCTTTCCCCGCGCGCTCGCGCACCGACGTAATTGCACCGGTCGTCAGCAGCATCATCTGGGAGATGGATCAGACGCACGCAAGTAGATTAATCGGTGCAAGCGGCGTGCACCTTCAAGCGGCTATTTATTTTGCAGAATATATGCCCGCGCATACACGAGCGTGTCATTGCACGGCCGTGCGTGTATTAGTTATGTATGTACACAGCATTTTCATGACAGAAACCTCCTCATATCGAGGGAGGGATTAAGGTCTTTGTGCTATCCGCCGAGAACACCGCGCTTCTGGATTTTATTAATTTTTGTATATTACAAATAGAAACTTGTTTATTTATATTAAATAATTTGTACATAGAAAGAGAGTGAGAGAGAACGCGCGGAGAATCTCACAATTACTAGTTCGTATCCTGTATGTAGAGTTTTACTCGTGTTTTGTGTGTGTGTGTGTGTGTGTGTAGATATTTGTCACTGTGTTTTTAAAACTGGTACGTACGAATACATGTGTAAAGTATATATGTATATATATATATATATGTGTGTATATATATATGTGTGTGTGTGTATATATATATATATATGTGTGTATCTCATTACCGTTTTGTATTATCAGGTGAACTCAACAGGCTGTCTATAACATGTGATAACGCCAAAACCAATCGCCACTTAAATAAATTAATTAATTTATGTGACTTTCTCAATAAAAAAACATTTTGAATGCAATTGCCAGGTGATTGTCTACAGGTCATTTTATCTCTTTTAAGGAGCACAATAAGTAAGTAGTATAATTTAAGTTTTTCGTAGATATTTTTGTTAAACACTTTGTGTTTCTTCGATTCCTTCGTATAAAACAAACAAACAGGTCGACACAGTTTACGGAGATTTTTTACAAACGTTTTCGTGAAGAATCTTGCGTAATCCAACGTAGTTGGACGCACGCAAAGAACATTTTTGCAAAACGCGCGTTGTGCAATCGAACAAACAAAAAAAAATTTCTCAATTTCATTTTTGCAGCTCGGTGTAACTGTGAGCGCTCGTGTTATTTTGCAAGTCAACGGCTCGTCGGGGCGCGAGGAACTTTAATAATCTATTTAACGTTAGTCGCAAAACAGATATATATCACATATGATGTGTTCTACCACCTTAAAAACAAAGAGAGACCCGTTTGATTCTCTCTCGCTGCGTCAATTCTCGCGGTGTGCGACCGCAATTTTCTTTGTTCATCAATTTTCAGACGGCATTAAACGGGTTAATGACGCCAGATCCGAAGTCATCATCGGACTTGTGTGTATCGCGAATAACGCAAGCTCGAATTTTATTTTCAACTACCTATCTCTTCCTCGTCGCGGGACAAATTAGTTTCTCTTCTGTCTCATAATCGAGAATGTTCGTAAAGCGGCGGTTGCGCCGGAAACTGCGACAGTACGAATGTTGGCAATTGGCCATCGTCATTAGTAAATGTGCTATTGTCGTAAGCCGGCGGCTGATTCGACGTCTCCACCTCCGCAGGACCGTCCATTAGGAACATCGTCAGGAAGAATATAATAGAACCTACGAACACACAAAGTATTACGTGATGCCATCGACCGACATACACACACACACACACACACATGCGTCTTCCGTAACTAATGATTTCCGCAAGAGAAGTTTTGCCGCTTTTCCCTTGAGAAAAAAAGCATTGAAAAACTACTTTCATGTATGAGACAATACATAATATTTTTATATATAAGAGAAAAACTATATATATATAAGAAAATAATACATGACTCTCTGAAGTAATCAGGAGATGTGTCAAGAGGTAACTTCGCGGGGAAGAAACCGGGGGGGTGCGCTTCTACAAATAAATGGATGACATAAGCGATTGCAAAAAAAAAACTATTGCGCGTACGGGAATCTTATATATTCAAGTTTTACTCACTGATGCCGTAGAAACCAGCGTAGTAAATGTACAACGATTCGCGAAAACCGATCTCCAATCTGGTGGGTTCGACAAGTACCGGCAAGTTGCCGCCGATGTTATTCATGATGAACAAGAAGACGCCGACGGTGGTCGATCGCAGATTCAGAGGAACGATCTCCACGACGACGGCGAACACTATTCCGAACCACATTTCGGCTGCAATTAAAAATCAAATCGGTGATTGTCAAACTTGAGTCTCTCCGTGTTTACAAAAACTACTACTAGCGTACCGAAGAAATAAGACGTTCCCAGCGTGATCATGGCCCAGAGAGGATCAAAGTAAACGGAACCGAATGCGCCTGGTGTCGCGATCAGCTGGCTGATCGCCAGACAAGCTACGCGCGAACGAATTCCCATTTTTGCCACAATCTTGTCGCTAATTGTTCCGCCAACCACAACCCCGATACTGCCGATAACAAATGTGACGGCGAAAAGCGACCAGCCGAGATCGGTGTCCGGAAAATACTCCCTGTAGTACAGATCGCAATTGTAAGCAAAACACAAACCGCCTGAAAAAAAAAAGAGAGAAAGAAAAGACAAATTTCATTTTAATTCCGTAACCGTAAAAGTGAGATTTGAAAAAAGCAAACGGAAAAAGATTGTCATACAAAGATTAGAGGAAAAAAACGAATCGCTCGTAATTGAAGAAGAAAACTTTCGCGAAATTCATTTTTTTCTCGTGTTTCGCAGCATTTTTTTTTTTTTTTTAATAATTTTTTAATTCAAAGGTAAAATTTTGTTCGTTCAAAAACGTGAGTCACATCCGTTCGCGAGCGAATTCGTTTCCTTCTTCGAAGATTTACGGAGATTCGAGTGACATAGTTTAGAGCAATTAGAGTCAGACTAATGAGAAAAAAGAGAATGAGAGTGTGTGTGTGTATGCGTATCGCAGCGAGGTGACTTTGCCGCGATTAGTGTAGACGCTAAATGTACCCTCGATATGTATCTCAATCCTTTTGCGTCAAGGTATTGCCCTTTACCGCAATGTCTGATGCTGGCGGCGACGCACAATAGAACAATGCGCGGTTGCAGTAGCACTTTCCAAACTGATACTTTCTTCCCGTCGCCGGCCGCTTCCTCGCCTGTAGCTTTTCTTTCTGGTTCGGTGAGCGTCAAACCGGTAAGCACGGTGATAATTAAACTGATTATGCCGGCTCCGTAATAACAAGCTCTCCAACCCTGTCGAGAGTGGGCAATTTGTTAATAATCAATTTGCGTTAGTTTTCAATTAACAGAATTTTGTTAATTTACCGCGTTTCACTTGATTTTTCCATATGCGAGAGAATTCACACACAGAGACTCTAAATAAATTTTAGCGTTACAAATTACTCGTCTACATATCGGTAATCGAAAATGTTTCATTTAGCGCGCCGTTTATTTCCAAAATCCGATTTTAATTTGCTCGCGAGTCCTTGATTTATAAATGCTTTTTCTTTTCCGCAAGGAAGTGTGATCTTGAAATCCATGTATGTCGAGTAAGTAGGTAGTTATCTACCGCGGGACGGTATAATACCAATACCTGTGTGTATTGAAAATAAAAACGCGAGAGAAAGAAAAAAATCTGTCACAAAAGAGACAACGACGATATATTCGATCGACGTTTCTGGCTCACCAGATTCCAAATGTTCAGACCGGGCACGTAGCGACCGATCGGAAAAACGATGCCGTAACCGCCGTAAATGCCCCAATTGAAAATGGACATCACAAGACCCCGTTGTTCTTCCGGAAACCAGTCGGACAGAAGACCGGTCGCCAGCGGATTGCATCCCGCCTCTCTGCAATATCCGTTTTTGTTTTTTAGGATTTTATGAAAATAGTCGCGTAATCGTAAATCCATTGTCGTTCGTGAATGAACGGACCGATCGGAAGCGGAAGCGACCGATTGTCGAGACTCACCCTGCCGCGTGGATCATTCGCAGAATAAGTAGCTGCCAGTATTCCGTCACCGCGCCGCTCAGAATGATTGCTATGCTGAACACCAAAGTGCACACCGTCAGCAGCTTCACTCTGAAACGAATAGAATATATATTTGATTCGAAACGAATTGATTGAATTTCGAAAATTTCAATTGAATTAATTCTATGATCACCTGTTGTAACGATCGGCCGCGATGCCCAGCAGAACACCGACGACCGTGTAAACCGCGATAAAGCTGGGTCCGGCCAAGATTTGATAGTCCAGACCGAGGCCGTTGTAATTCCACTCGCAGTAATAGGATCCGTTCAGTTCCAAGGACTGGCAACTGCGAAACGGGACGGAGGAGACACAAAGAGCGTGTGTTAATACGCGAAGACCGAGCAAATGTGCAACGCGATAACAAGCGCGATAATCAATGCGGCGTACACAGAAAGTATTCGAGTTTCATAATCAATTCATGACCGTGAGAATATCGCGCGGAATGGAAATTTGTTCGGAATGAAGAGTTAATTTTCTCTCGCGTATCTATAGAGAGAGAACTCACACGGAATTATTTTTACGGTATTTAACGCGCGGATATTTTACCTCGGAATGTGTTGACAATAGCTCCATCAATCTCGCGAGCGAGAACCGACGACTCATCTCGCGACGACGATCTCGCGCATTTACCATCGCACGTGTGTGGTGTAAACTTGGTGATACTCTGAACATTACGTGTCGCGAGATGAATCAATCTGCCTGCAAGGAAATCGAGTTTGTCTCTCGGAGAAGAAAATACCGGGAGTTAATTGCGTTTACAGTTACGCGCGCAATTCCTCGTCTCTCTCCGCGATAACGTTTTTCCAATTGGAAATCCTTTCCGGAGCAGGTGAATTCGCATTAAAAAGTGAACTTACTCCGTGGAATTTTTCGCATCTTCGCATTTAATCGGAACATCGATCGTCGACAGCGTCGTCGAATTGAACTGGCAAGCGATGTCGCCGTAGTGCAGGTCTTCGGCGATCGCCTTGCTCGTCGCGCCTTTGCAACGGAGAAATTGATACGGTAGTGTTAACAAAATTAAATTACGTTTTTAAAATTAAACATAGCACAATATACAAACAATTATTATGTTCGAAAATATATTATGATTTTTTCACAGTAAATTATAATTGTTCGAGGAACAATCGGTAAATCGATTTAAAAGTGGAGATTTACCTATCAAAAAATGGCCAAGTTCCGCAAGAACATAACCGATTGACACTATAGCTAGCGCGTAAGGCTTGTAGAGAAATTCAACTTTCTGCATCATCGAGTTGAGCATCCTTGATTGATCTGGAAAATGCATGCTTGAGATATATATATATATACATAATGATATAATTATGTATATTTTATACATAAATATATACATAAAGATATATATATATATATATATATATATATATATATATTATATAAAGGATTTTTTCCTTATCATTGTCGTCGCAAGATTATATGTCGAGGAGAATTATATAATTAGCATTATGAGAGATATATAGAAGTCACGCGGTTGTTGCGATGGTTGGCAGACGTGAATACTTAGGAGAAACCGGGGCTATTTGTTCACAATTTACGCTTTTTTCAAATTTACTAAAAAGTTAACAAAGATATTTGGCTGAAATTTTAATGGTATGTACTTTTTAATCTTTTCTTTAAAAAAAAAAACGTATTTAGAATCGTTAACTCTCTTTAACGTTTTAAAGAAAAATGGTTAAAGTCGGCAAGTATACGGGGCCATCTGATCACGCTCAAGGGACTATCTGTCCACATAATAAAAAATAGTTTTTATCTTTTTTTCTAATATTTGTAATAATATTTATTATTAATATTAACAAAAAGTTTGATGGTCGTCGTCGAGATCGGAATAGTAATGTTTTATGCAGACTTTTTGACAGAATTCTTGCATAAAGACAATGTTTGATTTTAAGCTTGTATAAAATCAATTTAGTTAATTTCTTTTGTTTTCTTAATTCTTTTATCTTCTAGTTATTTATTTATTTGTATATATTTATATTTATTCATATATATTACAAGTAAAATATAAAATACCACTAAAGTTTTTCATTAACACAAAATCTTACTTGACGTGTATTTTTGTGATAAAAATTTAATTCAAACGCAGGATCAAGTAGTTGCTCGTATGTTACTTTCTTGCGGTAGCGCGTGTGAGAGGAGGAATTAAGATATAACACTTCTCACATTTGACCACTACATATTGATTAGAAGAATATTGTAAACACTTATTTTAATTTGAGGTATATTATTACCACAAGACAAATTTTTTACTTGTCAAAAAAAGTTAATAAAATTGTGTATGCCGTTTTTTTCAACACATATATCTATAAGAAGTATCGCAAAACAACAATAACTTGTGAAAATAATAAAAAAAACAATAACTTTCTTTTCTAGAGCTTTCTGAACAACATATGAGAACGATAGAGCTATCTACTTATTAACTGTTGAGTTAGCAGCAATATTATAGACAGATAGCCTCGGTCTCCCTTACTTATCAGTTATCGCGTCGTCATTATATTTTTTATCTAATATTCGGATATACTTTGTGTAATGCGCGCGTGCAGTAAATTGCACTGACTTTAATTACAAGATAATTGTGACCACACAGAGAGAGAGAGAGAGAGAGAGATGTCTCGAGTGTGATAAAAAAAAAACCGTTTTATTTTTTTAATATTTTTTTTCTCGAAACTTCTGCCTTGCGTTTTGTCAATTAAAGTAAATTAAAAAATTTACTCTCCAAGTAAATAAATAAATTAAAAAAGTTATAAAAATCAATAAATTAAGTTAATAAATATTAATGTATAAATAACAAACATACTTAAATTATATAATTTATATATATTTCAGATTTTCTTGAATATATGAATACAAATACTTGACACTTAGTTCTTTTGTGCGGTTGCAAGAATGTGTATGCGTTCATCGCCAAAACAAGATGATGAATCGCGTTCGGAAATTGTTATTACAACGCTTCTTTCATTATTCATCACATTCGATAGGTATAGTATTTTCATTTCAATATCCTGGCCGCGAGAGACCAGCGAGTACGTCGATCGGCGCGATACCGGTAATTGCTCAAGGTCTGTGCGTTAGCAATTTACGTGTAATGCACTTGTCACCGTAAGAACGGCGCGCTGATCAATTATAAGGCGCGCAACTTAAGTTGGTTCTGTGTTCTGCGAAACACGTTCACCACTACCGGAACAGTTCGGAACATAAAAAGAAAATCCGAGTTTACTTGAATACGCAAATGTTACGCTTCGCGTAAGGAATAATTGCCGTTCTAGGATCGCGCAAAAAAGATATCTAGACAATGATATTTCAAAACTACCGATATCATTTTGCTGTCGGATTGTGTTTTTCAATTTGTGTCGTTAAATAGTAGCACACATTTAACACAACAAAATTCTAACACATCATTTTTTTTCTTTTTACAATTAATTATATAATTTACTACTAGTACAGTTACGTAATACTGAAAAAAACTCGATGTTACAGTTTTTTTTAAATTATTCCAACACGAATACGGAAGAAGTTCGTTTGGTAGGTTTAGATTCGCGTTTAAAAGATCGATCCGACGGTAAATTTTTGCACGTGTCTCCGACACGTGCGAAACACCTACGCGCAAGAGCGCGCGGTCGTTGTTATAATCATTGCAATTATTACTCATTACAATCATTATTTCGCGTAGAGCATTACGTTTCATCGCGTACGCGCGGTATCGTCTTCGCAGCGGGAGTAACGAATCGTAATTATAAGAGGCAATCGAACGGACGGGAAAAGCTCGTGTCTTTTTGCGTGCATGCGCGCAAGAAGTTTGAAACACACACACGGCCGGATCACCTTGAACCAAACTCATTGAGATGGAACGAAAACTGTCATTTGAATATCTAGTAATCTCTACATCACAATAGTAGCGTCTCGCGTCTTGATCAGAATTCATGAGACAGACCTCTTTTTATTTATTTTTTTTTTTTTAGAGAGAATCGAGTTTCGCAAACCCCATTACATTGTAATTAATGTAATCAGACATTGATTTTTCTTTACAGAGTTTTGCTTCTTACAATCATATCTCAGTCTATATTGTGACTGAGACTTATGACTATATTTAACTTGTTATTATTAGTTGATAAATAATGTAATGTATGAGACGAAGTTGAAGATGACGAAGCTGAAACGAGAACGTGGTGAGACGGCGAAACGAAGGTCGTCACGCTTTATCTGACAAAGCGAACGTGCGGAGAAGACAGAAACAATTTTGATGAAATGACAAAATGATGCGGATGATAAAGAGAGAGAGAGAGAGAGACCAGCCCAGTGGTCTGAGTGCAGAGGCTGCGAGCAGAGAAGTTCCGAGTTCGAATCCACACCTTTTTGAATTTTTCCGGACCGGTCTTTATCGATTGAAAAAAAGAACTGAATTTCGGGGAGGACCTGGTTCTCAGTCATCACAATTTCTGTGTTGCAAAAGACTGCTGCGAATGTTGTCATTGAAGAAAAAAATGGAAATCTGGATATAACCTATTATAGAAGAAGCGAGTGTAAATAATCACAATCGATTCTCTCTCTCGATATTGACTGTCGCCACTTTTATCTCGACGCTGCAGCGACAGGGAGGAGTAAAAAAAAAAAACACCACGTGACTGGTCACGTGTGATTTTATTAGAAAAAAACTAAAAAAGTCGTGTGACGAAAGTAAAGTCACGTGAGAAAAGGAAAAACAACACGTGACTATAAGGTCAAGTGGCTTTACTTTAGTCACGTGTTTTTAAAATTGTGACCAAAAGAGAGTTGGATTTAATCTGGCGTCGTATATCTTCATTTTTTTTTATTTCACCGCTGGGTCGTGTTTCCTAAGTGTTAGGTATATCGCGCGAGAGAAACGCTTGAGGGGAATTTCTCCTTCGATTTCCACAAACCCTCTCCCCCCCCCCCATGATTTTTCATCGAATGCCAAGGTGCAAACTTGGCAATGATATGCCAAGCGCGGCAATAGTGCACAAAATGTGTGTTCGCGTGACGGCGAATTAATCTTTCCGACGACAGTTTCGATCTCAAAGAACGTTTCTGTCGTACAGACAAAGCGGGCCTGTATGTGCGATGTGAATCTGTAATTCGATTCGTCGTAATTACACGCGCGAGCGGCTCGCGACGAGATACACTCGAGCGATACACATAGTTATTTGCCTACATTTAATAGGAATATAATCGATGTCTGTGCGGTAACTTCTGTATCTCTTGGTTTAACTTTTATTGCGTGGAAGAGAGAACGTGAGATATATAGCAGAGTTCGCGCGCGAGTCTGTCGTTACGGCAGCTATGAAAATTGCCACGAGATATAATACCGGGCAAACCGGAAGTTATCGGGTTGGAAGACACAAATACGATTTATGTGTAACGTAATCGTAAGTAATAAAAAAAAAATCCTTGGCCACGCGTACGATAGACAACAGATAAAAGCGCATGAATAAGATCGTAACGAGCTAGTTGTAAAATCATGCGATGTGTTTATCTTTTCCACGGCATCTTTGCCACATTTGGTTTGCAAAATGCCAGTGAAGATGCGGTAACGAAAGATGTTATTGTCGTGAAACGCGAGAGGTGCGCGCGCGCGTGTATTCTTATGCGGAATTAATACGCTATGTGATATAAGTTAATAAAAAAAAGATAACATCGTCACACCGTTGTGACGATGTTATTAATGAGATGCGATATTTTGCTCTTTAATTACTTATTACAAAATAAACTTGCTCTTTGCAACGTATAAACTTATATGCATATTATAATTATATTGCATTAAACTTGCGTGCGTGTTATATAATTACGTTTATAATATTCTCGTGTGCAAATTATTTTTTGAGGCGACACATTGATATAAACATGATTTTTCGATACTTTTTGATTTTCTGTTAATTATGAAGGTCGCGAGATTTTAAAAAATCGCTTGTTTGACCGCATAAGATTTTTATGATAAATTAATTGTCATGATCACATCACGACACAAAGTTAGCAAGCACGGAGATTAAAAATATTGTTTGAGAAACGATAGAACGCAAAAATCACAACGCAAAATACTTGCGTTTTTTTTTTTTCATCAACTCGATTAGTGGCGTGGTGTGTAATCTATTTTGGTTTTATTATGTGAAATTATTGTTGTTACGCTCATTATCGTATTATTGCACAGCGAGTTCTATTGGAAGTTTTGCAATTCTGCAATTACACGGACATATTTATCATTTAATCACCAAGAAAAAAAACATCTATCGTATAGAAAAAACGAACGCTTCAAATTATTTTTATTAAATAAATATTTGCACAAATGCTCGTTTCTAGAAAACACAATTGTGCGAATTGAATCCGCTAATGATCAGCGTTACTCTTTTGGTCAGGATTGATTTAACTTTGAAAATTTACAAGACGATATATATCTCGATTACTTCTCCTTAACGAATTAAAAGACTTCGTCTGACACAGTAATTTATTTATCTCGAAGTTTACATTATTTCCGTGTATAAATATTTATTCTACTACTCCTATAAAGTCGCGTTACCGGTAATTAGCATCGGAACAAATAGAAGAGAGAAAAAAAGCGCGTGCGCGTCAAGGCGGAACGATACATGCTTCCCGCTCGAATAACAAGCGATAATGCGAGAAAAAATATATAATTGCACACGCGATGATTAGAATACGAATCATAAAGTTTGTAAATCTATTCCATTTATTTCTCAAACAATATTTTAATTTATTTTTACCAATTTCTTTAATAATAACGGTTTAATTTATCATAAAAATATTATCCGCAAAATACGTTGCTCTTGTGTCAAAATTTTTATAGAATTATTATGCAAAGTGATTATTGTTTTGATGAAAAACGTGGCTTTGCGGGTGAAGCGTGTGTTCGTGTGTGCTCGTTTTCGATACTGGTATTTATACAATATTGTCCAGAGGAAAGAGAGAGTTCGCGCGCCCTCCGTCCGATCGATTATACGTGTAAAAGCCATTCGGCCGCTTAAGCCATCTCGCTTTTCCCGAGGGGACCTTTCCGTGTTTTTTCCGGCCGATCGGATTTAATGATTTTTTTTTCTCCCCACCGCCGTTCGAGAGATTCCGCGGGGCGATGAACAATGTTGTATACGAGAGTAAGTCTTCTCTAAGTTATACATGCGTAAATATTGTATAACACAGAAAACTCGTGCGCGAGAGAAAGAAAGCTTTGAAAACACTTTTTTTTCGATAAAACTTTGATGAAAATCTGTAAGAAGAGAAATTTTACTTTCAACAACAAACTTGGACGCAAAAGAGCGTCGAGCACAACGAAAGTAGGTGAGTAACGTATTTGTGTTAATGAACACTGAGAGGGACTGTGTGAACACATATATATGTTGTAAACAAATCTATATTAAATTGTCTACAAGTGCGACGTTGTTTTACTATGTACATGTGTAACTGATTCGTACAGCGCGACATTATAAAACGAGCGCAAATCCGACACGGTTATTATACTTTGTGTGTGTGAGCAGAGTTTTTCATTTAGTTATTATTTCTCATATACGAGCTGTTATTTACAGAAAACATCTTTACGACCTAGATTTATCGTTCGCAACCGAATGTGTCATTTCAAACGCGCGGTAAACTCGAGATGCTAACGCAACACAAGAAATGTTGTGTGACGACAATGAGAAACGCGCGAATATTAAAAATAATCAATAACGCGACTATTATACTTTCAAGGAACGCGCGGCCGAGAGAAGAAACCACGCGATTTACCGCGACGTCGAGTCACATTGCGTCGCGCGGGTGTGATCGAGAAACGGTCACGTCGGAGACTTTAATTAAATGCCTGGTTGAAGGCTTCGGAGAGACCGAGTGTGGAAACGTTATGGGCGTAGATCGTGCGTCGACATGCGGGATTGGACGCGGATGTAACAAGCCTCCATTACGTATCCGCTACGCAAATGCGGACACGTAGGCGAAGGTAATATATTCATTTTAATTAATTACCAGATCCAATTAATCGCATCGACGAGTAATTGAGAAGCGGGCTCGAAAAATTCATTCCGATCACACGTCGTGTCAATTACTTCACAAGGAGCTAGTCGTATGTTTTATATTAAATACTATATTTATACCGAGCTTAGTCCTTAGTAGTCGTGCCTTTTTAACAACCTATAATCAAGAGCAAATTATGATTGAAACGAGACGGAAGCACACAGTCTTCCCAGCGGATTATTTTCACATTTAATTTTAGGCTTTAGGGTTTACATCATGCGGTGATTTCGCAAAACGACTCCAGTTTTGACACTGGATCTAATTTCGTGTGTGTTATCGTCTTTTATCGGAGTAATTCTTCTCTCATATTTCTCCCTCTCGCGGACACGTACTCTTTCTTTCTCTCTTTCATCTTTCGATCAATAAATCTTCATTTCTCTCTACTCGGCACTCTTATTACAAAATGTATTTTTAAAACGCAATGATTTTGCCGAAGAAGAATTTATAATAGAAAACATTTTTGTATCGAGATATTAGTGTTTATTCGTTTGTTACATATCATTGTGTCGCATGTGTATTATCGAAGGTGCGCGTATTGTCTTTCTCTCGCACACGTTCACTCGATATACTTTCACCACCGTTTTTTTTTTGTTTTCTCGCATTCAGTCCCAATTGTGCAAATCCGGTCTTGCAAATGCGAACGTTATGCTGAGTGCGACCGTTCTTTAATTACAGCTTTTTCCCTAGTTAAATGCAAAGTGTTGTATATAATTAAATGCTAAATTTCAATACTTAACTTTCACAGTTGAAAGAGTCTGCTCTATACTTCGATACATTTATTAAATCTATCTCGGTTGAAAAAAGAACTGGTTCAAAAATCGTTCGGAGGAAAACCAATATGAGAGTAGAATATTCCATAAAACATGAGCAATTTATCGTTGCCGTCTCGCAAAAAAGTAGCGGCTAGCCCAAATCTCGGACGCAATTGAACGGGACGTAAAAAAAAAGCTTAATGCCTTTGTATATTGAAGTTTTTTTGCGACTGTCCTTTGTCGATTTCTGTCGTAACATAGATTTTGTCTGCCCTCTCTTCGGCGGAGAAGCAGCTCGTAAAGCTACGATCGCTTATATTTTCTTTCCATCGCCTTTCATAAAAATAAAAATAAAAATAAAAAAAAAAAAAAAACGGTAACGAGCAATTTGGCGCAACCGGACCCGCAAATCCTTTTCATCGTGTGACAAACCGCAAAATTACTCACGTGTCCGTTTTCGACGAGGTCCGCAATTGAGATATCCCCCGAACTTCAGAAGAAAGAGATCAGAGGACGTTCACGCACCGCGATCGAACCGCGCGCACAATACGCGGAACAACAGAAGGAAGGAAGATGCAACGTGAGAAAACGGCGAGAGAGCGCGAGAAAAAAAAATCCGATTCCGCGGATCGATCGATCCCTTCGCGTATGGAGGGTGGAGCGTCAAATGAGGCGCGCCGGTGCTCAACCTTCATTTATAAGAAAGTGTCCAAGGATCGAGCCTTCCTTCCGTCAGTAGCGGTTGAGAGCGAGGAAGGGGATAAAGAATAACGTATCTCCTCGATAGTATGTGCGCGCACACATACACACACGACTACTTACATACGACGAGACGGTACTACTCTCGATCTTCGATTTTCAAGGTTGCATCGTGACTTGACCGCTTGCACCTTACTCGTTACATCATTGCATTTAGAAACGGATAACCGCGGAGGAAGAAACGGGGAAACACAACAGCGTTGTTCGCGTTGTGTTGAAACGTGACGAAGAGTCTTCGCTTCAAGTCCGTCCACGCGAAATTAGTAATACAGAAAATATGGTATTACAAACTGTTGCGCAACAATTAACATAATTTTCATTACGTTAATTTTCAAATATTAACACAATCATTGAATAATTGCGAAAGAAAATACGGTCTTGTACTGTCTTTGGTAGATTAATTATTAACGTCCTATAAAAAGTTCCGAATGAAATACTCGTTAATTAATTTTTCGACGAAACAAATCTTGTCTCTATTTAAATATCAGAAACAAATGTTCGATGACATGCAAGTCGCACGCGAAACGGTTCGACGGTTTCTAACTGTCGCTAATTGATCCCAGCTTGAGAAGAGTTTCAGTCTCGACCGGTAGAGCACAATAAGCGGCTCGTTGAGGTGATCAACCCCGCGAGGAGCGACTTGCACATACTTATGTGCACGTAAGCGCACATGCGATCGCGTCGTAACATTGACATACTTCATAATGCCTCTTCGTACGTCCACGGCTGTTAAGTGCGTTGATATGCAATAATAAAAGGTGGTTCGACGTCTCTCCTTGAGAGGCAGGAACAGGACATGCCTATGTTCTATTGTCGCGATTGCGATCGCCAATTAGAGAATGTGATCATCGGACGAGGATTAAAAACGATACTAATTACATATCTCGATTATTCATTGCTCTATTCTTCGTCAAACGCAACGTAAGTATCTTTGCGCGATCTAGATGTTGTATTGTACGAAGAAGAAGTTGCGTCGCTTGTAAAATATTTTGTATTTTTATTGATGTTTTTTTTTTTTGAAATAACATTTTGCAAGTGTATTAATTTAAACTCTTGACCAGAGCTTTCGATTTTAAAAGCGTAGAGGAGCATCCGCGTAAACGGATACAGTTTAAGTTCTTTTTATTGAGCGAAATGTAACGAGTCGCTTAATTAACAGAAGCTTAGAATCGTGACACTTTCAAAGGATCCGTTCCTGACAGTGATCGAACATAGCCACGTCACAATTTGTTTTTTCTGATATACTAGCACAACACAGGCGCGCACGCTAGTATTGCTTTTATTTTAACGTGTAGTGAGTGAACTTAACCTGTCACCACAATGACAGCCAATATATACGTCCTACAAACAATATAATACACATGATGTACATATGAGAGATGTCAGAAATAACGCATGAAAATCAAACTCAAAAAATAAAAGAAAAAAGGGAGAATGGAAAAACAACACGTGACTAAAGTTATGTGACAGGAAGGAGTAGAAAAACACCATGTGACTAAAGTTACGTGACAGGGACAAGAGTAAAACAGAGAATATTATATATATTATATATAATATTCTATATCTATATATAATACACACACACATATTTATATATATACCATAATCACGTGACTAAAGTCAGTGACCTCGCCGCGGTCGCGCGACCGAGGTCAGTGACTCCCCAAGGCCGCGCGGCCGAGGTCAGTGACCCTCCCCCACCAAGGCCGCGCGCCCGGGTCAGTGACCCTCCCCCGCCAAGCCGCGCGGCCGGGTCAGTGACCCCCCCAAGGCCGCGCGGCCGAGGTCAGTGACCCCCCCAAGGCCGCGCGGCCGAGGTCAGTGACCCCCCAAGGCCGCGCGGCCGGGTCAGTGACCCCACCAAGGCCGCGCGGCCGAGGTCAGTGACCTTACTGTAGTATGTAATACTGTTGTATATAATACACATATAATATAATATAATGTATAATATTTTATAAATATATAATAAATTATATAATATATATTATACGGAATATATATTATAATATATATTATACATAAAATAAGACTCGACTCGATCAACCAACTAATCGGCAACGCGGAAAAGAGACAACAATAGATGCGATACATTCGATATCAAAACGCGCACTTCGCGGTACACATGTATTTTTTATATACGAGAAGGATTCATAAAAAGAAAAACAAAAACAAAACAACTTCAGTTCCCGACAATATTAATTAAAAAAAAATAGAATAATTTTACAAAACGCGTGGTGATTTATATTTTATCGAGGCAGATATTGAAAGAGAAAACAAAAATTGCAACTATTAAATTAATTGTTTCAATTATTATTTTAAACACAGAGCGCGCTTACGCAGCTTCTTTCAATTTAATTAAATCTACACCCTGTCGATAGAGAGAGATATCTCGAGCAGAGAGCTTTCAAGTTGGCGCTCGATTCTCCTCCGCTAATCGAACGTGTCAGCCACGCGTGACAGATGCAACAATCGACGTTACCCTCGACGACACGGAATTGAAAGACGCACGCCCGCGGCGCGTGCATAACCGTTGGAAGGCCTGTGCTGGATTCGCGAGCGAAACCTTCGTACCCCCCCGCAAAAGCGCGAATCATTAGTAGCTCGGAGATATACTGATTATGGATCTAATATCATCCTCGCGCGACCCCGACCT
Source organism: Pseudomyrmex gracilis (assembly GCF_002006095.1). NCBI lineage: Eukaryota > Metazoa > Arthropoda > Insecta > Hymenoptera > Formicidae > Pseudomyrmex > Pseudomyrmex gracilis. The sequence continues at coordinate 114,000 of NW_018020892.1, read as the reverse complement.
GATTTTTGAACAAGCCGCAGGAGATTTCGATGCCAATTAAATTCGAACTCGCTTGTCTTCGTTTCAAATGCGAGTTGTCGTTCAATATAACACCGTATTGCAAAACTTTCGTACATTTAAAAAAAATTTGTTATTAAATGTACGTTTTTTTTTTATGTGAGGTTTAGAGAAAAATTTATTATAATTGTACCGGTAAGATTAAAAAAGTTTATTACTTTTACTTTTTTTGCAATATATATTTTTTCATATTTTGCAGCATTATATATTATCAGTTACATTTATTTTTAAAAATGAGACACGACGAATACGTGCTGCCTGTCGTACTTCGTTGCGGAAACCGACCTCGCAGAACAAACTGTCCAGAGGGATGTTGCGATTATGTTTGTAGCTATTATCGATCATCGCTCGGGATCATTTGCAAATCGATTTGGATCTCGATGACTATTTTGCGCAGAACGATGAGATTTGAAGGGAATTCACACTTGGTAGAAGATTCGGAGCGAGAATTGAAGGAGCGCGCGTTTAGTACGCACTCTCACTATTATCGACCATCAGGAGAGGAGGCCGAGCCGAGCTGACTCGAGCAGAACCGAGCGACACCGAATTCCGTGCGGAGAATCAAGCCGTGTTGCGAGTCGTCCCTTCGTCGGTCTTCCCAGGACCTGGATTCTGTCATCGCGGAGCGCGAATCGGAGATTCCCGGGTAATAACTGTCGATCTCCGGGACAAATTTGCGAAGAAATTGACGGGTGACGAAAAGGAAGAACGCGAAAGGAGAATCCAACAAGCGGAAATGTGAGAATAACGAAGAGTAACACACGCGCGGTGTTTATGTTTCCCCGAAGAAGAAACCATCACTGGACCATCGTCGACTCGCGGAGAAACAAAGAGACGTCAATTAAATCCCCCGCTGGAGATCTCGTTTTATCCGCCGCGACAACCGGTCCGATGATTGATCGCACGTCAGTGATTCCGGCGCGTTCTTTCGGTCGTCGTGTCCTTCGTATATTTCGCGATTCATTCGTGTCAACGTACCGCGCGCGTTTAATAATGGCTCCCCAAGTGTTACAACGCATGATGTATCCGCGCATGATTCATGGCGATTAACTCTCTCTTTCTTTCTTTTTTTCTCTCCCGGTTGTCGTTTCCGACGAACTCTGAGATTTCGCGGATACGCCGTTTCGGAATTCAATTGTTCGTCGGTATTTAATTCGATTTCTCAGACCTCCGAAACGCGCGCGATCGTGCGAATTCTTGCGCCGAACACACTTCCCGAGACCGCCGTCAGCTTCGAGGAAGAAGAGAAAAACAAAAAAAAAAAAAAAAAAGGATCGAGTTCGGATTGAGTTCGAATTGGAGTGACGGCGCGAAATTCGGAAATGCGAACGGTCGCGAGGACGATTCTTCTCGGAATCGCTCTGATAATCGCGCGAGTGCCGCGGAGTGATAATTTGAGCGTCGCGTGTGTCGTCGTCGTCGTCGACGCTTGATTCGCGAGAGATTCGCGCCGCGAATGACGAGGTCCATCGCATCCGAAGTCCGGCACGGAAAAATGAGAGCAACGATCGGTTTCACGTGCAGTGATCATGCCCCATGACGGTCCGCCGTGTGACAACTGGCTGAGTTTTGGCAGCGCCCCGAAGAGGATGGCGATTGTCGATTGTCGGCCGCGCAACGACAATTTAAACGCGAAAAAAACGTAAGCCTTTAGGCTCTAACCGTATTTTTTTTTACGAACCAATCTATATTAATTTTATTGTCGTCGTTGCGTGCGGTTGCTCCGCGTGTAAGATTTTTAAAATCACCTCTGACGATCTCTCCTAAGTCTAAATATACAAGTCGGTCGTATATACGATAAAATGCTTCATCACTTCGTTGTCTTTGAGTTGATTCTCCAATAAGCTACATTATTATCACGTGTAACGTACCGTGAAAGAGATAGATAAATAGCTCTATCTTTTCGATCGGATGGCTCGTGTTGATGTAACTTGCATTCCGCGGCATAGTTGTGGAAATAATATCTAATTAATATTTGAATGCGCGATGTGTCGCGGATCAGAAGTTTTTCTTTTTCTTTTTTTTTTTTTTTAAGTTTTCAACTCCGAGCTCTCAGATTAATTACACCGATAATTAAACTTCAATTCGCTTTAATTCGTTTTTGTTTTCTTCCCCTCACAGATAAACTCGCTAATTAGTTAGTTCGAAAACACAATTTTATTGTCTGCGCTTTTTATTGGCTATCGCGTTCGCACGGAGAGTGGACGTGGTGTTGCGGCTTTTAGTGTTTTTTTTTTTTTTTTTTTTTTGCCTCTCATTTCCAATCGTTGTTGCGCGTTACTCGGGTTCGGTGGCGCAAACCCACGTAATTATCGGCAGCTTTAACGTTACGTGGGCCGACGCGAGAATAATAGCCAAGGTCGAGAGCGCGGACAGTGCTGAAAAACGAAATATCGATTCGCAACGCCGCGTCGCATCGGCCGCATTTTCTCTCCTCCCTGTGACGCCTCGCAACGACGCGAGATGCACATCCGCGTAACAAATATTATCTCGCGCGCGGTGATATTTTATTATTAAGTATCCGCCGCGGATTCTCCAGCGAGAGATCTCTCATGCCGCTCGGCAGGTGTAGTTTTACATGTTGTGAAACTCGCTCGCCTTCAGCTACACCCACGTTACGTCCGGTTTTTTCGATGGATTTCCACATGTTGATTCCGCACGTCGAACCGCACGCGACACACGTGCCGCCGAAGTTACCGAGAGACCCGATAGAAAAGAAAAAAAAGTAAAAAAAAAAAAAAAGAAAGCGAGATCGGATACGTGTGAATGAATATATAAGGATTCACTAAAGTGAAGAAAGAAAAAAAAAAAAGGGGGAGTCAACCCCAAGTCGCACGAGTATATCCGTATAGTTGCCTTAAAACTCGAGAGGTCTACTTTTCTCGTAAGTTCCTCTCAATATAATCGAACTCTTCGATGGACTCAGTGAATGGCCTCTCGACAACGTTTTGTTCTTTAAGAGGAGCACTCGCGGGCACCCGTTCCCGAGTGTTATCTTGGTACAAACCTCGCGGTTTTTGTTCTCTTTTTTTTTTTCTGCATGCTGCGACGTGCATCAGAACAAAATAATATTCTAACAGACTCGTGAGTAAGAATTATTGTTTATCACAACAAACAAATAGGATAAATAATTTGTTGTCTTGTTGCTGATTATTTTCCGCGGATTCGGATTTTTTTTCAATTTTTTTTTTTTTTTTATTCGCGAATACCACGTAAATGTATTCGATTGCGTTAAACAAAATAATCGTTCGTTCAGTCACAAGTTTTAATACGCAGAAATCTGTGAATTAATTAGAATACAAGTCGGCAAGAAACGTTCTATTGGTTCGTTTTTCCATCTTCGATTGTTAGATCACCTCGTGAACGAAGACCACCACGCACGTCACCGAGGAGTGTACCGTGAAGCAAGTGTTCGATATTTGCAGGCGCGCGTTGCGTAAGCGGAGATAATAATCACCGCATTTGCACAAATGGCATCGTGTTTTTTGTTTTGTTTTTTTTTTTTCGATAGATTTATTAGATTGTTAGATCTGTGAAATCTATGTTTGAAAATCGCGAGTAACGCAATTACGGACGCGTTTTCCACACCCGTGTGTATTTGCATTTCCGGTTTTTCAATCGGTCGATCATCGGAGGATCGAGGATTCGCGTCGCGAATTAAACGAAAAATTGTTCGACGAGGCGACATCCAAGGTCGCTTGGCGATGCATTCATTTATTTATACTATCGGCGTACAGTTTTCTCGCGCTCCGTAAAGTTCTCGTTCAAGGCTGGGCGCGCGGGATTTTTATCTAGCTATCCGTCTCTTTTTTTTTTTTTTTTTTTCTTCCATCTTGCAATTAGCACGAATCCCGAGAATCCGTCAATTGAATTATGCAATGCGCGCAACACATTAATGGCAATTTTCTCATTATAGCGAATAACAAGCGCGCGGTGTATTATTTTATCCGTCGGTATCTGATCGATTCGATCAGATTCCAAGTGCTGCAATTCAATCGCGACTAGATTGTCAAAAATTGACAAAAACTGCAATATTAAACAAGTCTAATATATAAGAATATAAATATCTACGTAAAATTTCACTTACACAAAAAATATCCCCCTCCTCATATTGTTTGTTCTGTGCGTCGTACGGAATTCGTTTCTTTTCCACTTTTAGGTGACCAACTCGCAGATGAGAAGAGCGGCGTTCGTGACGACGGCTACTCGATTGCAGTGAGATCGAGCGTGGTGCCCGATCGCGCGTAAAGAGATAACACAAATAATCACGGAGCGACAGCGGCGGAGTTGGAAATAATGGGGTCGTTGCCGAATCTTCACGAGCTGGACAAGGAGAAACTGGGAAGCCCGGTGTTCAAACCGGCGCCGATCGGTTGTCTTGGTCCGATACGATTGCCGCCGCTGCCTCCGCATACGCACAAACGCGGGAAGAGAACCAGCGGCAGCTCGCGAGAAAACGATGCCATGTTGGAGGTAAATTGAGACAAATCTTTCAAGATATAGAGTACAATTGACACAATAGAGAACTTTTTGAAATATCAATAAAATTTATTGCGTGATATCGGGACGATACAAAAAAAAAAAAAAA
>NW_018020892.1:107240-108580 GCF_002006095.1 Pseudomyrmex gracilis | reverse complement strand
TTTTTTTTTTTTTTTTTAGTTTACATCTCAAATATTGAAATAATAATTTATTAAAAAAGAGAGGGAGGGAAGATTGAAAGAATGTGCGTATATATATGTGTATGTGTTACGTTATCGATTACTTGTTTTTCATACGAACCGTCTCGAAAGTTTTCGTTCTTTAATATCGTAATAGGTTTCTTCTGAGAAATGGTCCAGAAAAATTCTCTCTTTCTTGAGGATTTATTTATTTTCTATAAAAATCACACACACAGTGAAAATGGCAGCAAGAACGCTTCTCTCTTTCTTTGTGTTCTTTTTCTTATCAATATCAGCGATACGAAAATAGATATTACTACGAAGCTGTTACGAAAATTAATACGCGCGCTCTCCCGGTACATACGCCAGGTACATACTCGCGCCCAGCTACGCGATGCTGGGCTGCTGCGTCAGCTCGAGCTTCCTGGCGAGGACGTCGCACGTTAACTGGTGCGCGACCAGCATGGCGCTGGTTTGCTGCGTGAGTCCCGAGGATCCGGACGAAACGCGACGCGAGTGCTTGCTGAGAAGACTCAATCGGGGAATCAAACTGGCCGAGGACATAGGCCTTGCAATTGGTACGTAACGGCCCGTATTTTTTTTTTTTTTTTTTTGACTTCTCTTGAAACTGACAAATTTGATCATTGTCTTCGATCTTCAGAAGAAACTGCGTAACGATTTTTGTATTTCCACACACAGGTTGTCTCATCGCCACGATCCTCATTAGCCTAATGGGGCTGATACCGTCTAGCAGCACAGTATACAGCGACATGGGAGAGGTTTGCGGGGCCGAGTATTGCTCCGGCGAGATGTACTTTTACAACGAATCGTTGCCGACGATCACGTCAGACGCGTCGACGGTGCTCGTCAGCATCTGGCTCGGTTTGGCGATACTCGGTTTCTTCATATCCTGCGCGTTTCTCGACTACAGGATGCAAAAATCTCTGAAACACGACTGCAAATGCGTCAAGGACATTCTCAAGTCTGTTAAATGCGCGTTTCAGGATCCGAAGCTTCAGCTCGCAGCTCCTCTCACGTTTTTCATCGGCCTGGAGCAGGGTTTCATCTACGATGATTTTATGGAGGTATATTTGAATGACGTATATTTGAAGATAAATACACTCTTGTTATTTTTCAACGCACATGTTTGACTTTTTTAATGTAAACAATTCCAACGTTTGCATTTACTTTTTTTTTTTTTTTTTTTTCTCTCTTAAAAAAAAAAAAGAGATTTTTTTTTTTTTTTTTTTTTTTTTAAAGTTTTTGTTTCACGATTTTTTTTTTTTTTTTTTTTTTTTTTTTTTTTAGTTTACATCTCAAAT
>NW_018020892.1:55970-107219 GCF_002006095.1 Pseudomyrmex gracilis | reverse complement strand
TTTTTTTTTTTTTCTTTCAACGGAGCCATGTCTACATGACGCCGTGCAATTTTAGAATTAATGTATTTGTAAGTCGAAATAAAAACGATTCTGTTTTTCCCTCTCCTCTCGGGACAGTGTGACAAAAATTCTCAGATTTCACGTCTCGTAAGTTCGTCGGACGCAGCTTGAAAAAATATTTTTCTCGCTATGCGAGAGAGCGAGTCTTGTACAATAAATTTTCTTAAACTCCGGCTATGTTTATCGTGTGTTTTTTCTTTGAAATAAAATGTGTGTCTATAACTACTATAGCCTTTTGTGTTTTTTGCACAGGCTTATGTGGGTTGCACTTTGGGCGGCGCTCGCACCGTCGCCGTGTGTTTCCTGACCTTGGCCTTCCTGCAAGCCGTCGCCACCGTTACGCTCTCGATGTTACTCAGACACGTTGCGGACAAAAGGTATTTTGTCGTGGGTAAGTAAATTTTGTGTTAACACACATATTTGATGATTCCGCACGCAACACACGGGCGATTGACGGATCTGTTAACGCGCGATAATTGTTAAAATTGATAAAACGATGAATATCCCGATTCGAGTTTGTTTTCACAATCGGTCGCGGATTTTCGAGAAAGGGGAAGAAGAAAAACTTTGTTATTTTTATATTTCCAGCCGTGGGTTTCGCTTTTCACTTCGTTCTTTTGCTCCTTCTGCTTGTCTGGAAACCGACGAGAGACGATCCAGCTGTCTTTTACGTCATATCAGCCGCTTGGGGACTTTGTAACTCCATCTGGGAGACTCTGATATACAGTAAGTACACATTGTACACGTGTGTCTGTGCAATCTCACAGTAGTGTGAAACGTCAAAGTGGTTTTTGTGTGTGAAGACGGGCTCGCGCAAGTCGAATTGAGATGGGCTCTTAGAAACTAACGAACTCGCGTTAAGCTTCCGACCAAAGTTTCAAATGATTTCGAAACTCTGTCTTTCGTCTCGGTGCGCGAGAGATACAAGTGCGTCTTGTCAAAAGTTTACAGTGGCGACGTAGTTCGCCAGTTGTGCACATATTTAACGAATCGTATACACGCTCTGTCGCATGTGATTGAACAAACAAACCGCGAACAAAAAGACGCGTCTCGTTTGCCGCAAAGTCTCTCCGCGAGGAGAGAAACCACGCGCTGAAGGAGACCAGTACCAAAAATAACAGACTTCAATTTACGGGGCTCTCTCTCTCTCTCTTATACTTTTTTTCTCAAACTCTATAAATCGTAAGCGTATTGAAAAAAATGGGAGACTCTTCGCGCAAAAAAAATATAAATTTTTTTACACAAAATATCGCTGGTTTATTTTTAGTAAAATACAAAACAAATTGAAAGCAAAAGATACAATTTATGTTTGAGACGCAAATCGAGTCGGAAATGGGGGAACCGAGAGAAAACTTCTCAAATCTTTGACTTTCCAGCGCTGGTGATGGGCCTGTACCCGAACTCGTGGCAGGGCCCGTTGTCGACGTCGCTCTTCTGGCGCTGGCTCGGGCTGACCCTCGCGCTCGGTTTGCACGGCGTGGTGTGCACCCGTTACCGCGTGATAGGCCTCGGCACGATGCTTGTGATGACGGTGGTGCCGCATCTGTGGCTGGAAATTTGCCTGGCGCGTCGTGGCACGACGCTCGCGCCCTTATGACCGGGGGATTCGGTTGGGGCGAGCGAGCGCGGATCCAACAGCGTCGAGGCGACGACGGGTACAGATGTAAAACATCGGGGTGACTGAGAGCGAGCCGTTCCATCCAGCCGATTGTCGCATTTTACGCGACGCGGCAGCCGCAGAAGCAGCAGCTTGCAGCAGCAGCAGCAGCAGCAGCAGCAGCAACAACAGCAGCAGCAGCATCAACAGCACCAGCAGCATCAGCATCAACATCAGCACCAGCAGCATCAGCAGCAGCAACATCAGCAGCAGCATAAACAGCAGCAGCAACAGCAGCAGCAGCAGCAGCAGCAGCAGCAGACGCAGGCCGCCGATCGCGGAGCGCCACTCAAAGTGAAGACGCGACGTAGGGCGAACAGTGTGGCGTTCGCCTGTCGCACCGATTACGGTCTGCCCGACGACGGCGACGACCTTCCACCGAAGAATCCGCTTCTTCTCTTCGTGGAACCGGAACGTCGTCGGAGCGCCATCGGGGCCGGGGAGGGGTCGAAGGAGCGTGACCGCGCCACCCCTACAGTCTTCACGCTTTCGTGAGCGCGCTTTCGATACGTCGTCGTGACAAATACGAGTCGGTGCAACAGTGTCTTCAGCAGTGCGCGATGTTTTAACGTGGTGCGCCGGATAACACGCCGAGGATGTTAATTGTTTTTTTTTTTTTTTTTGGTTCTCGGCAAAGAAGACACACGAGACGCGGTCTTCTTCGATTTAAAGAGACTTAAAAGGATAAAAAGTGCGTAATTTCTTTCGCGCGTTCTTTAACTAACGCGAAGAGAATCTCGCGTGCGATAATCCCTTTTCGAACGTTATCGCGGCATTTCGTCTGTAGACTTTTATACATAAATACGTAAAAATTTTCACACAGGGTGTACAACACACGCGCGATCTCGACACGGCATCCGGCGCATCTCGTGCGAGCACAAAGTATCGCGTTTTATTGCAAGTGCGCTATTTAGCACTCTCTCGACTCGGGAGAGAGAGAGATAACACTCTCATTCTGTCTCATTCTCGCGAATTTGGAGCGAGGACGACGACGACGACGACGACGATCGATGAGCATGCCGCAACACGGGCGCTTTAAAAGCTCCCTCCGGGAGCGTTTAAGCCGCGATTAATGAGGATGGCTCTTCTCAAAGCTGGATGGAACGGCTGTGTATACAGACATTACATATATATATATATATATATATACACGCATATATATATATAGAACAATACACGTACGTCTTCTCCCGCTACGGTGCGATCGATGCACACGACTGAATAGCGGAGAGAAACGTTACGCGCGCGCGCACATACACACACACACACAAATATACACAAACACACATACATATAAATCTGCATATATCGTGTTCCGGTATCGAGCGTACCGTTTTGTATCACTCGAGCGAATCACTGTTTGACGTAACGGAACGTTGAAATGTACCTGATGTCTTTCAAGCCAAGCTACATAAAGTATATAAGTGAAATCGCGTCACGCGCGATTTCCGCGAGACATCCGAGATATATATATATATATATATATGTATACATATACATGTACATATATGTATTTATGTTTATGTGTTATATGTATATGTTTGTATATATATATATATATATATGTACGGATATATACATGCATTTTTCTCTATCTAATATCGTAGCTGCTCGTACGCGTTTCGCACCGAGGCGCGTCGATTTTTTTGAGCGAAAACGACTCTTGTCATTTTATATTACCGATCGCACTCTCGGAATAGCGTGCGCGAGAAACCGCGACTCGACTCGCGAAAGTGGCGTCGAAGTCGAAAGCGATAATCGTCATCTAGGATGAAATCTAGCGAATAATAATAATAATAATAATAATAATAATAATAATAATTCTAAGCGTTGTTAACATTATATATATATATATATCATGACAAAAAAAAAAATTCAGAGTTAAGATTTTTTATGATAATAACTTCGCGTACCAATATATTACCGGGGAGAAGGATCGTCTCTTCCTCCGTAGAATAGCGAAAAGGCTATCACCCCCGCCTCCCTCCCCCGAGATAATCCTCCGCTAAAAGAGAGACGCGCCGTTCGCGCGTTCTCACAACCCGACAAATTGCGTTTGAATCGCGAAACGATCGTCCGTTCGTCGTGTTTGAAGAAATCCTTCTTCGATCCGTGTGATATATAGTGACGATGATAAAAAAAAACAAAAAAACAAGAAACAAAAAAAAAAACACGGTGATCGTTTCCTGATTGCGGACGTTAGTTGACGTTTGTTTTGTTACAGATCTTAGACTAAGCAAGTGAAAATCTGTAATCGCATAAAGTTTAAGAGTGATCAATAAATATTATCACGTTTAAATGTTCCAAATGTAGGCGGATCGAAAAAAAAAAAAAAAAAAAAAAAAAAAAAAAACGATAAATTAGGACGATTAAGGCAACATATCACTGAAACACATTGCCTGGCGGAAACGGATGTGAGAGAGAGAGATGCCTGGTTTTTATCTCGAAGAGAACGTGTGTGTGTTTAGTCGCGTATACGTGTACTCTGCGGTGCGTTTAATATGCCTTTCGAAAAGGTCACAGACATCTTTCCCCTTCTACGGCACGTTGTCGCCGTACAGAGAGAAGTCGTCTTCACTTCTGACGGTGTCAAAACACACGTGAGAACGTGTTTTTTTTCACGGGGGGCTGCTCCACGCGCTTTTCACTTCGCGAAAAGGATCATCTACGGGATTTCTTAAATGTCCGAAAACAAATCTCCTGAGTTTTTAGTCTTCGTTATCTTCGTCTCTCGTGGTTTCGCCTGTGTGTGTGTCGCGGTTGTATTTTGTTATTATTTATTATGTACGAACTGAACGGAGAATTATATTATACATGTTTTTTATTTTATATCGATATGACAAAAAAATGACACAACTCTCTCAAAAAAAAACCAGATACAGAATGTACAAAAAATGTTCTACTCAATCCCACACGTTTTCTGGAACATGAGAAGTTCCGCCGGTGCAAACTTTATCCCCCCCTCCCCCTCCCACTTTACGGTACAGTTTTTTATGCGCCTCTTGCGTGTTTTCCGATGTTCGGGTTAATCGTATTATGCCAGCGGTTTGGATTTTACTGTCGCAAAAAAAAAAAAAAATCGACGATAAAGTAAAAAAACAAAAAACAAAAAAAAAAAAAGATACGTACGTGTCGTGAGGTCCCGGTGAAATTTGCTAGGACACTGCAAAAAAAAAAAAAAACTGCTCGCGCAGATGGGTCTGTGTACTTACTTAGCAATAAAAATTCGCTCACCCTTTCGATTTGTCGAGAATCGCGCGACCAATCGTCCGCGGGAGAGCAGAACAGGGAAGCGGAAAATCGTTCTATGTCCTAGCGAAGCGCGGAATAAGGAATATATATATATACATATATATATATCGTGTCATTGAGGAAAGGCATATATTATCTGTATTTCATGAAATAATAAATATTATCTTATTTTATATCAATCGACGCTTTGATTCACTTTCATATCTTGCAACGCGCGAATCTTTCTTACTTCGCGTGAGAGAAAAAAAAAAAACGTTTTTCTGTGCCCAACCACAACGTTCCCGAGGAACGAGCGAACACGCTCGATCCTCCATATTGCACACACTGGCTCTTTTCTCTTCTTCTATATATTTAAAATCCGTGGAATTACTTTCATGATAGAGATCATTCGTATTTATTCGTGGTTTTTGTACTTCATCAAATAATATACTAAAAGCTAACTACTTTATTTAAACGGATAATACTGACGGATTTTGCCGATCTTCCTCGAAATGTTCGTAAAGCTTCAGCTTGAAACAATGTGAAGTTTTAACATAATTCTCTAGTTCAGAATCAGGAATTTAACAATTGCAACAATTAATAAGCGCCGATTAAACTAAGAAATAACAGAGAGAGAGAGTGCGCGATCGTGTGAGAAAAATAAAATTGAAGAAGATCGGTGAAATCGGCTAAAAAGAAATAACGAAGAATCTCGTCGCCGCTCGAACGCTTTGGCAATAAAAGTCGAACACTCTCGTCAGAGAACGCTCGAAAGTTTCGCGACCAAGTTCTTCACTAATGTCGTTTGTAAAGCCTTCGTTCTCGGGAAACGGAACGTCGGTCCCGTTTTATTTTCTTGGAACTTCCATCGGGTGACACAAAAATGTAATGTAACTGACAGGACTCACATATACACCTATATTATATACGTCTATATATATATACATATATGTATATATATACACGTCAACATTTTCTACCTAAATTATTGTCAGCATCTTATGTCTTATGTACTCGAGATCGCGAGTTCGCGAAAAGTTCGCGTTCGCGCGAGCAAGACGCGGAGTTAGGCGACCTTAATACAGCCTTCAACGGAATTCATCAATGTGTAACATCTAAAAACTCACGCACACATACGCTTAGACACACATACGCTCATTCACATAGAAACACATGGAGACACTTAGCTATTAGCCCGTTTAACTTGTAACAATGCCCCTTTATTGAAATTTTTTTTATCGATCATCATTTCTCTTTTCTTTGTTTGTTTGTTTGTTTGTTTTTTTTTAATCCAGAATTTTGTGATTCACAGATTTGTTTCAAACACATTTCCTTTTGGACTTTTCTCTTTCTTCGAACTTTTTTTCTCTCGCGATCGATCATCGTCACGCAATGACGTACTACGAAGCGAGTAAATATTCTACAATGAACGTATTTTTTGTTTACATTATTACAATCTCAATATATAAATGTAGGCTACATACACACTCTCCGAACATAAAACGCGTTCTCGCAATACGTATATTAGCAAAAAAAAAATAAAATAAAAAAAAAAAAAAAAAAAGGACATGGAGATCACAAATGACTGTATTCGTGTACAACATCGAAAAACACAATGATAATGCGTTTGAGTATCATGCGCTTGTTGTTAAAACAGATAAACGCAATAGTACAATATTTGTCGACTCGAAGAGTCATACACACATTTATCGAGCCGACTTTCGTGAATGTCAGAGAAATACTGGCCTGAGAATATCAAAATACGGCACGCAACTTATAAAAACATTTGTACACTAATCTCAAGGCATAATCCGCCTTACCAGAACACACACTAGATCTAGGATTAACGCGACAACTTCAACCAAGCTCTTCACACGCTTTCGATCTTTGTGCATTATGGTTTTAATAAAAAAAAAAAAAAAGAAAAAAAAAGAAAACAAATTGCATTACATTGCAAACAACGGACAATGCACGAAAATTCAAATGCAACGTTCTCAATTGACAATATCGCAAGTAATCCTAGAACTGTTAACTAGTAAGGCATCATGGCCCTTTAGTGATAGCTTATAAGTTAAAAGCATCATAATTGATTGCGTGATCGTCATCATATCCGGAATCGTGCATTACCAGCTCGCATTAATTGCAGAGTAATGAGAAATTATTCGAAATATCAAATATATATGTATATAGTGGACGATTTTCTTCCTCTCAATCGATCAGATCATCGCTTGAGTATTATCATTACGCAATAATTTGTTTTTTATTTCCCCATTTTTGCAGCATAAGTTTCTCTCGTAGCGAATAAAACCAAAAAGGATTCGTTAATACTTAAAAATCTTATTCACATCACGGCGTTAAATTTATGAACCTAAATTATGAATCTCGGTCCTCTTTTGTATTTTTTCTCGGAAAAAAAAACGAGAATGGCAAGATAGAAGGATACATATTTCATAATACCGCGTACTTTCGAGATATGTGATTTTTTTTAAATACTTTTTTTATCCTGTAACGCAACAAGCAATATTAGGCTGAAGCAAAGTGATCAATAATATTTTGTTAGTTTTACGTATGTGTATGTGATTTATCTAGGGCTATTATCACAAAAAGATAACGTAGTTTCTCACACATTTTTCTTTCTTTCTTTTCGACCTTTTGTTATCGCCATCTCGATTATTTTTATATCACTGTTCAGTTACGTGTGCACACATTAAAAGAACAGCTCATTCTTTACAGCTATCTGAAAACATTCGGTAATTCGCACGTCTGTCGCTAAGATATCTCTAGATTTTTTATATTTTTATTACGGCTTCTTTTTATTACTTCATTAAGAGCCATCTTTTTTGTTTTTAATAATATCCACGTTATTCTCTTTTTTTCCGGAATTATTTACGATTCTGATCGGAAATATGGATTTCTGAAAATAGTGTTACGTCACTACGCTATAACGAATGATATTGAATCATCTCCGATCTCTTACCTGAATATTTTATCAACAAGGAATAATTTTTTCGTTAATTATTTTCTAATATAAATTTTTGCAACTATTTCAAATCGATTTTGAACACGGACGTAAGAATCTTCACGTCACAAATAAAGAAGATCGCTTGATCTTTATCTCATAAATAGGCAAATGTTTTTCTGATTAAAGGCTGTAATTATAGATTTTATGTATCTTCCGATATAAATCGTAGATAATTTCATGTTTTGCATAAAAGACTTGTCAGTGGCATCAATTCCTGTAGAAAGTACGCGTGATGCAGCAGCTATCTGTCTCTTTCTGGTAACTGGTGTGCGAGCATGCATCACAAACTGTTCTAAACAATCAATGTTTGAAATACATATTTACCAAGACGTGAGGTGAGCGTCACGAGTGGTGTTGCACGCATTTATACGCGCGCGGTGTTCTTTCTCTATTTTTCTCTGTTACAATATGAACAAAAAAGAACATTTACGCGAACAAAAATCATAAATAATCGATACGCACGGTGTATTATGTACATGTGAAAAGTATTTGATGAGATTCTCAAAGAAATGATAAAACTTGAGGAAAATGCAAGCATGTGTTAAAAAAAAAAAAAAAAAAAAGAACGACACCGTCCGTCTTCTCACAATCGTCACTATTGTGTTTTAAGCTGCCGATTAAATCAAGTAATCAATTCATCTTCTGTGACACGACCGTGTGACAACATACATACCGCGCACAGAAAATTGGATTTCGGACAGAGTTTGATCTCGTCGAAAGAGAGTCAGATTGCGAGTCAATTCTCGCTCTCTTGACACATTTTATGTGAAACTAAATTATAGCACGATATCTGGCTAAATTTTCTGACAACAACGGGCAAAAACGAACGGTGAACATAGCTCTAATATTGACCAGTATTGAGCACCCGATGCACTCGACAATAGAACACCGAGATAAATTTTTACACGATGGATAAATTGCGTACTCTTTCGCACTGGCATACACTCACACATACGCACACGCACACATACTCGCGTTAGCGCGCACACGCGCCTTCTCCCTTCTCAAATACCACGATAACAGATTCGTCAAGTTATTTTAATCAGTTACTACAATCCGAAGTGCCCGCATCGACGTCTTTCGAGGAGAGTTCTCAATAATTTACAACCACTACTTCAATTTTTTTTTTTTTTTTGATACTTAAAATTCTGTCTGTGCAACTAAACATATCAACTGTTCAAACGGGGGTGTAATTACCCTTCGGCTTGTAAAAGATCTTGCCGCGCACTATACGTCTTGTAATTTCACTCAGTAGTAAGCGTTTCTCCTTTTTGATCTTCTTTAGTATGCCCCGGTTTTCTTGGGCGCGCCGTGACAAGTACGGCAGTACTTCCTTAACCGGTCCGTACGGGATGTACTTGTACGCAGAATAACCGGATTGACCTGGAAATTCCATTCGATCACGATGCGCGTGATAGATACACTTGTTTCTTATCTTGTGCAATCTCGTTCAGAGATCAAATACTTAAAGATAGAGAAATAATATACATACCTAATGGAAATGTTATGTAGTCGCACATTCCTAATAATTGGCCGAAGCATATGACTTTATCTTCCGGTGAAATTCCTATTTCTTTCATTCTAAAAAATTGCAAGAGAAATTATTTCGTACACACACAAAACACATACATATTCACGTCATGTCTTTCTAAAGCGATTAAGACTTAAACAAAATCTCACGACGACACTCACTTTTCGATCGCAAAGCGCACAGTATCCTCATTATGCGAAGCGACCATAATTCCTATTTTTCTGGGATCTTCTCCCTTGTCCTTGTATTGTTTCATTCGCCTTAAACATTCCATGAGTGTTTTGTGATAGGACTCGGTTGTCGCCTCGTACGTGGGATTTGTGGGATCTGGATAACCCATAGCTGCCGCCCTAGCTCTTTCCTGAATAACAAACTCGTCGGTATTTTATATACGTACGTTCGACGAATTTTACATGAAAAATACAAAAATCTATCTAGTTTTACTGACCTGTTCGATATAAGCACCGCGAACAATTTTAGCACCGAAATAAAAGTTTTGGCGTTCCGCCTGTTCGAGGTCCGTTTTCACCTCGTTATACGCGTCTTGCAGATACGTTTGGTAAGTGTTGAATACCACAGCCTAAGAAGTAGACCGACATTTGGCAGTGAGAATATCATTCACTGAAAAGTAGCTAAGTGATAACGTCGCGATCCCCTGAGAATGTTAAAATCTTACCTTTTTCGTATTGTACTTGCGCATCATCTCCAGCGTCAAGCGAGAAATGGCCGGTTGGAAGTACGTCTGTTCCGCGTCTATCATAATACGAACGTCTAAACTATCAGCTACCTGTGACAAGGAAAAATAACTTCTGGTCATCAAAGAAATCAGACAGGAATGTGTGCTGTGTGTTCGAGACGTACCGATACAATATTATTTAGACGTCTGATCATATTTCTGAACATTTCTTCTTCCTTTGAGGTAAGCTGCGACATTAGTCTGACCATCTTGCCCGTTTTAATATCAGGTACTTGAAAAGTTTCGCTCAACTCATAATTTTCATCTAAAATACCGCTCCATGGAAACAGATGAATTACGCTGCAAATAAAAATATCTCTTGTTTATACAACTATTCTAGAAAAATATTGAGAGAAGTTATTAGAAAATTTAATTCTAGATCTTGGTGGTTTATATACATACCCGTTCTCTAAGCGTTCTTTATATACGTACCCTTCTTTATCCGCTTGAATTTTCTGAAGGAACTTTTGCACCGACTCTTCGTTCTTGATGTGTGCCTCCTCAAATTTTTTTCTGAAATCATCAGGCTTTGCATGATGAGCCAGAACAGCACCCTCGCCGCCAATAACGTCCGACATGTACTGTCGCGCGCGCATAATTACCTCCGACAATTGAAGCTAAGGTACATTAAATTATTTGATTAAAGATTTCTAATGTCAAACAGACACCCGGAAAGAAATAAATAATTATTTACCAGAAGCTGCGGCCGACCAAGCGCCGTTAATTTAACGGCGGTGATGCCCATTCCCATCGAAGCACCTGCAAAGACGTATTTTGTAACACGTCGTGTTAACGTTTCGATACTAAGTCGATTGTTTCCGATAAAAAAATCCTACGTAAAAGGACAGGTGTTATTTCAGAATCTGAATACTTATGTATGTACGTGGAAAGATTTTCAAACACAAGGAAAAGAGCGGAATGTGAATCTTCTTACCGGGATGGGGATCAACTTGGGTGTTTAAGGTAATGTTTCGGGAGGGATATTTCAGCCTCAGAGTCTTAATTTCATCGTCTGCAAAACATACGAAGTTCTTTATCTCTATCGTTTTAAATTTTTCTTCTTCGTGTCTCAGAACATTAAAACAATTCGTGAGACAACAACTGCGTTCACCCGTCCCTGACATATTTTGGCTGGAAAGTCATCTCACTCGCGTAACGATATTTATAGCCGAGTAGAGGACTCTGTTCAGCTTCAGAGTTACGGAATCCGGAAGATCTCTATCGCCGTAATTGTTGGCCATGGCAAGAGAGCTCGTGACGTTCTTCCCTCCCACTTTCTTTATATTGGCAGTAATTCGACATTTTGTAAGATAACGTTCAACGCGATGCCAGGAAGGTGTGTTGCTTCCGCGTCGGCGAGAGTCGAAAATTCGTTGAGGTCGGCGATCGATTCCGCGTGCAACCTTAGTGACGTCAACCAACCGTCCCGCCCTCGTCAATTATCCCAAGAGAGAAAGTAGATCCGCTACGTTACTTAGATTATAAGATTTTTTTTTATTTGATTTTAATCGATTATAATTTTGCAAACCATCTTTCGTATTTTATTAATGAATTGCGTTCGGATAATAAAGAGAACGTCACTGGATACACTGACTCTCGCGTAATCAGTAGTGATAATGAAATAATCGCGCTCGTAAAATAACAAACGTAAAAAGATCAAGTTTCACGATAACACTAATCCTCGTGATCTCGATAGGACGTAAATCACAATGTGTGTCAACGTTCGTACACGGCGATGATGCTCTCTCGTTGCATCGGTCGAGTACATATGAAATGTCAAGAGAGACACTCGAATCTTCGATGTTACAACTGAAATCGGTCCGTTTCAATGTGCGAATTCAATTCACACATTCGAAATCGCCGGTTTTTTTGGATCGAAGCAAATCGCGGATCGTGTCAAAGTGAACGAGTACAGATCCGTAATTTTGCTTATACCCACCTTAAAATTGAGAACATATTTTGTAACATTAACATTAAAAATAAAAAGAAATCTTTATTCGAGTAAAAAAAAAACCAACTCTAGAGCGATGAGAACATCTCACGTAATGTCGGAAAGGATAAAAAGAGCCAGTTGGGAAAAACAACGGATTAAAATTTGAGGAAGCTGAGAGTTAAAAACAGACACAATATCAACACAACTCACTCGCCACAGCTTCCAGACATCTGATAAATATATCCATGTTTCGTTCGCAGGACGCTTCGTTCAGATAGAAATACGTCCTGGCCGATGAGACTTTGTATCGCCGATCGGCGAACGATTTCTCCACGTGATACTTCTTCAGCGGACCCTCTCTCTTCTCGTCACCCGCTTCTGACACCGAGGCTCTGTGAAAGAATACCGAATACTTGACACGCTCTGATTTACGAGCACTTATCGTCATCGCAAAATGAGCCGTTGGCGTTTGAGCCTTTTTTTTTTTTCAGTTTTTTAAATATTGAAATCATCCAAACTCTACGAAGAAATTTTAGCATTTGAGAAAAGAAAAAGCTCAATGTAGAGATTGCATCTTGTTGAAAAATCGTATCGATCGTTGAAAGATAAAGCGAGAGATGCGCTTCAAGATTAAATCATACACTCGATGAACACGCGCGAGCACCAGAATAGCTGGAAATGATTTTTATGACAATTTTCTGTACTTATGCGGAAGATGAGACAAAAATTAATGCGCACAACAACGTGGTGTAAGTGGATGATGAATGTACTCACTGGACCTCGCGCCTTTCGGCCTCTTCCTGCGAGATGTCCTCCTCGACGGAATAATCGAGAATAGGTTTGACGCCAAATTGTCGCAACCTATCTAGAACGGGGGTGATCTGGACTTCATCTTCGCCGGCAACAAAATGACCGTAGAACGTCGCTTTCATCAGCTTCGTGAACAGTTTTTCACCCAGCAATGTTTTCGCCATTTTCATGAACTGTTTTAAATTTTAAACAAAATTCAAATGAAAATTATTACACACGCGTACATTTGTTCGAGCGTGCATCTAATCCACATACAATAATTTATCTCTTCAAATTTTGATTTTTTTTCTCTCTGCATTTGCTTATGTAAAAAAGACGTCAGAATTACTTAGAAAACCCAAATATATATATATATATCTCTAAATAAAAATACAAACCAACCGAGAGAGCACAGATAAATTGCAAATGTATATCCGCGTTCTCACGCGACATGTGATTTACAAGCTAAATGTGAAAAAAAAAAAAAAACCGCAAGTGCGAGGCTTTTACGCGAGCATAATGTATGTAACGTAACACGAGGCCGAAGAAAACTGTAAAAATAAAATTGCAGTTAATGTTTTGCTCAAACAGTTCAGCTCGTTCAGAACGGATGTTACATAATCCGCTCGGAGAGAGACGAAAATGTCGGCAGTATGTGCCTTCGCGATAAAAATGTGGGTTGTATAGCGCTTAATAGCAACATAAACGGTTCCTGAATCGATCTCTCAAGACACGAAACGCATGCTCCCTGTTAAACGCCATTACCCCCCTCCTTTATTTTGTCTATCGTTAAATGTCACGGTTGAATTCAAGCAAGATGCGGTATGTGAATAAAAAAAAAAATACATGTTACTTTTATTACATATATATACAGGGTGTCCCAGAATTGGTTTAACATCGCTCGTACACAGGTAGAAGGAATAAAACTAAGGTGAAAAGTCCTATACCATTTTGCTAGATTCGCAATAGTTACCGAGATTTTAATTAACAAAGATCCGCGAATAAACGTGCATCGGNCCCGATGCATGCTTATTCGCGGATCTTTGTTAATTAACATCTCAGTAACTATTGCGAATCTAGCAAAATGGTATAGGACTTTTCACCTCAGTTTTATTCCTTCTATCTGCCTACGAGAGATGTTAAACCAATTCTGGGACACCCTGTATAAATCATAAAAAATATAAAATACAATTAAAAATGGTTTTTGAGAGAGAACAACGTAAAAATAAATTAGAAGAAAAATTGTCCGCTCTTACGGCCAAGTAGACAGATTAGAAAAATGAATTTTTTTTTAATCTGCAATTAAACAACTTTTTTAAATAAAAAAATTATTACCGTTATCATACATTGTTGCACAATGTACGCATATATAGTATATGTTTAGTGAATTTAACATGTTTTATGTACACGCAATACGTATTATTTCAATTTTTATATCGCGGAGAGACACGCGACGCACATAAACACACGTTGTGTAAGAATACGAGTACATTGACAGCTCGGAAGTTACAACTCGACGTTAATTTCTCGGTAATATCACTTCAGACCAGTAACAGTGGTTTATCTTAATTTACACGGCCGTGATTCACACCGTTGCGGGTTTGTGACAACCGCGAAATGATGGAACGTTCGGTCAAATACAAATTTTTATTTGAGCGCAATAGGGTACGAACTTAAAAAGCTATTTTGTCCGGATGTTAAATTGCTTCGGTGTCCTGCAACGCAATCATCATTCGTTGTTATTGCGATCTTATTGCTTCGAAGAACGAAAGGTTACGCGTTGGTCGTTGATTTCTTTCGAATAAATTGGCTATACGGAAAAACCCGTAAAGTCTTAAAAACACTTAACGCTTGAAAAAGAACAGAAGTGCCCATGAGGATAAAAACTTCCAGATAACGATAAATTTGTTTTTCGGGAGCACAGCGGTGGCGTACACGTAACGCGAGTTTAAGCAAGATGACAACGTGCAATTAGTCAGACAATTAAAATAGATATCGCCGCGATGATGACAGGCGAGAAAATCGATCGCCGAGTCGAGTGTCGTCAGATGAAATCGTAGAAGAGTAAAATTGAGATGCATCGGGAAGCAGCAAAAACTATTTTACAATCGACGAGAAGACGATTCTAATTTTGTCGTCATTCATAAGATTTCCGTTCCGATAAATGTTTTTTTTTTTTTTTTAATTCCGATTGAGGAAAATTACCACCTCGTTAACAAGTGAACGACGATATCACACAAGTAAAATTGAAATAGTAGTACACACGCACGCGCGTGTAATTCTGATCTAAATCGCGATGGAACAATTTACGCTCGAATTAATTTTGGGAAAAAAAAATTCGATTCTTAACAGAGAAAAGTTAAACAAACAGTCAAAGTGGTGCGATATGAACTTCACCGAATTACTTAAGTCATTATTATGTTTGTCTATCTATATCCCGGGACTTACTACAGTTTACCAACGATATATATACTTACTGATAAACCCGAACGATGTGTGCGTAAAGATTGCGATAAGCTTTTTTACATATCAAGAAAACACACACCTGTCAAAACGCAGACACTTCTCGCCGCGAAATTTGTATAAATTTTAATCGCAATATACACGGCTAATATTTTAACAAAATATACGTATAACACACATGATTGATCTTTCTCGCGAGATTTAAAGGGATTTAAAGTGACTTTAATTTTGTCACTGAAATCATCGTGTTGTATGTTTGTGTTGTATCACGCGTATATCAATCGTTGCTGCGTGCCAAAATTGTCGGAGCAACTCGCGCGCCTCGATATAAAACATTGTTTGCAAATAAACGTCGTTACACAACTGCAATCAGCCATTCGAGACTTTGTCAAGACAATTAAGAGAAATCTCTCAACTTCTATACTAATTTTTCATTGTTAGCGACTAATTTTGTTTGTGTTCTATTTCGATCGCACAATACGCGCGTGTGTATATATTTCACACTGCAGATTGACTCTATAAAATGCACTTCTTGGCAATCGTGCGGGCCGTTGAACCGCATTGCCTATGTCTTACGATCAAGTCGATAAACGTAACTCGAAGAACGTGACACGACGTGATACCGCGATTCGAGCCGACAATTGATCCGGAAAAATTCTTGCCGCGAAACACACCTTGCGGCTGAAAAAAAGTCACAACAATCAGCTTTATTATTATTAATTATTTTGATTTTGCTAGAAATCAATTTCTCTTCAATTTAATCAATTTTATTTTTAAAACACGACTGTAGTCGCGGCGTTGACTGAATGTTACCGGAAACAAGTATTGTATATGTTATTAAAACATATCGAGGTTATCTCCTGAAAATTACATGTTTTTAAGAATCTCTCTCTCTCTCGAATCGATCCTATAGAAACGTGGCGCGTACTGACGCGTTACGGTAATACACACGTGTACATCGTTGTCTGTAATATAAATAAACATGGAAAAACCCTGCAAAAGATAAAAGACAGCACAGCGAGTCACATACTCGTGTTATCACGATGTCGATACCGGCGGCTTGATTCGGAAACGTCAATCGTTACGAACGCGTCGACGAAAATGCTATTTTTAAAGTTTCCGTTAGCTATTCAAATATCTATATTTTTGTCGATCGAGACACAAGATGTCTCGGTTTCGCAACACGAGCAGAAACAACAATATTAATTTCACATTTTAATTTTTTTCTATTTACTAAGTTCTTTGAATTATTAATTTTTATTAATTAAACTGACTTTGTTTGGAAAAAAAAAGCCAAAAACTCCAGTTTTTGTTGACGCCAAGTTTCGAGATAACGTGCTTAAATCCACTCGCGAAAGGAATATAGGTCGGGATAATAGTCGCAGAGAGAGAGAAACATTTGCGACGTTTTGGTATCCGGCGAATTTCGCGGTTGAAATTCATCCGTGCGTCCCTGGTACGAGTGGTCGTGCGAGGAGGCGCCGGACGAACCGGATAACCTTGGAATTACTTATCACGTGTCGTTAAAAGCGGCCGACCGACCGATCAGCTCGCTATCTCGTATACGGGAACACCCTGTATATAAATGACACATGAACCACTCTCGACACATGCTACGTCGCATACTTGGTCATCAGAAGACTCACGTGTGCGGCTCGGAGCTGACCGAAATCCGGACGAGATCATGAAGACAATTCTAGAACGCGCGACGAGTGACCTGAGACAAAGAAAAAAAAACCTCGACAAAATTTCTATTAATTTGTTCGCCCAATTGTTGCGCCAGACGCGGCCGTGCAAACACGGCCGTGGAAAAATCTGACGGCCGGCCGTTTCGCAAGTAAGATTCGCGTGAATAAAAATCGAACACATCGAAAAAAAAAAAAAAGAAAAGTAAACACAACTCATTTACATGAAAATTGTTCCGCAAACTGTCACAATAGATGATTCAAATGAGAAAGACGGACTCGATATTGTGTTGAATGAATTATAAGCGGAGAAAACATAAAGAGAGAAAAAAAAAGACAAATTCAATCAGAGAGAATACGGAAGAGCACTTTTGTGAGCGAGAAATTGCGGGCGAGAAAAGACGACGATAATAAAAGAAAAAGGTTAATCAATGCGCGCGGAGTGTGTCTCGCGACAAAGCAAGAGGCGACAGACACGACGACGCCGCTACGTACGTAACTTTGCGATACGCGCGCAAAATTGCGTAACAAGAGCAGTTCGCATCGTGAATGCGAACATAACAATGCGAACGAGATGCAAGAATCACGCTCTCGCATTGATC
This sequence comes from Pseudomyrmex gracilis, assembly GCF_002006095.1. Lineage (NCBI taxonomy): Eukaryota > Metazoa > Arthropoda > Insecta > Hymenoptera > Formicidae > Pseudomyrmex > Pseudomyrmex gracilis. Next base: position 89,510 of record NW_018020892.1, on the reverse strand, counting down.
CGATTTGCTCACGTGATTACGTGGTGTGTGAAGATACGGTATTGATCTTACACACATGGTCCGTGTTCTACTTTTATCTGTAACATGTCATCAATCATACGTCATTGAAGAGAATGTCGTAAAAGAATGTGAGGAAATTCGTCAATTCGTTGTTGCGATCAAGAAATTAATTCAAGGGTGAAAAATTCATTGTGGAACACACGGTGTAGTATAAAAGTTAGAAATTCTTTTAACACTTTTATTCGGATAATAAATTATTTTATATTACGTCCGAATGAGAAAAAACTGAATCGTCAACAATCTTCCGAGTTTTTTTTCCGAGAAAGAAACTCCGGTGAAAGAAAGTCACATTTTTTCGGGTCAGGTCAGATTCTCTAAAGAACTAAGCGTCGTATATTGATGAGGTAACCCCGGATTGGGATCGTATTGTCCTTGTGCAGGTTTTTCCCCGACGTCAACAAAGACCTGTCGGCGGCACACACGTGAATTCTTTTCTACGGTTCTCAACCAGTCGGTTCGAAAACTGATACATATGTTAACACGTGTTAATTTTTACAGTCCGAGCGTTTTTTTTTTCCTGGTGGACCTTTGACCGTTTTTGAACCTGAAGAACTTGTTTAACAACAGATTCCTTTATTTATTTCGAGACGAAAATTTTAATATATCGAACTATGTCGAGGCTACACAATTATTCTTGAAATATCAGCAGGTCTAAAGTTGGCAAATCAATTGTCTAAAAAAAAAAAAAAAAGTACACGCGCTCAGGTAACTTCAGTGACACAATGAATGCGTCCAGAGTTTTTTTTTTAATGTCGACTGATCACTTTAAATGTAATCTCGCGTATACGATAATATCGCAAGTTTTTTTTCCAACAGTTTTTTGTCGGTTGGTAATCTATTGTCCGCACAATGAAATATTTAAAGACTTCCTCGTAAATTCATGAAAAATACATTTGAGACCCTGAAATCTTCACCCAACAACGTTTGCTTAAGCGTGACATGAATAATTATAAAGTCTTCCGCGTCAAAGGACCGTGTTATTGAACATAAATTGATGCTAAAATAATACGTTTAGAGAAGAAAAAGAGTATGCGCAATATCTCTGTGGCGACCGAGAGAGACCTCGATTTAGGAAAGAAAAACAATTTTCTTTCCCCGACCGTTGTTTACCGTAAACATTTTTTCAATTAGCTCCCCGTAAAATACGTCTCGTCAAACAAACCCCGAAGCAGTCAATATATATGTATATATATCATCAAATCGAACAGGCTAACATTTATATCTGCCGAGAGATGATTTATCGAACGATTGCATGCGCTAGTCCGCAATGAGTAATGCGGTCGATAGAGCACTCGCACGTGACGAATTTTGCGTTACGTAAAGTTCGCAAGTACACGGGTAGGTAGGTATAGGTAAGTGTAGCAATTTTGTGGCGTACGCGATAAGATGCATCGTTGCAATGACGTGGGTGAACCAACTGTGTTCCAAGGTTTGCATTGGACCGCGAAAAACATACGTGTATATACACGTGACAGACTTAAACGTCCGTAATGACTTACGAAGATTTAGAAGAAAAGCTCGTAATTGGTTACACGTAATAGTTCGTATAAAAAATTCCGTAATTTGCAAGTTTTTATATTTTTTAACCGCGATAAAAACCTAGTAAATTATTTTTCTACTACAAAAAAATTCTCGCAATTATACACCGAACAAGTCTGTAATTATAGTAAATTAGATATGTGTTATTCGTAAAGCGAGAACATTTGCACAAATTGCAAACGTTTTTCGCAAACGCGCGACATTGTGTTCTCTTTTCACTTCACAAAAAAACTTGAATATTATAGAAATACATACAACTGATTATTTGTTTTACACTGCGTAGTCTTTGAACTTACGCGAGTTTCTGTTTGGAGTGAAAAAACTTTTAGACATTTGCATAAATTGGCAACGCTTGAAATCACGTCAGTCTCTCAAAGATACTGCACTTCGTAGAAGTATGAACGCACACAAAAAAACAAATTATATCTATTATTTCACGGACAAATATTACAAGAACAGTCCTACCATAAGACAAAGATCAACAAACCCGACAGTTTCCTTAATAACGGATTAAGAAAAAAAAAACATTAAATTCTATGTACCGCACGTCTATCCGTAGACGGTGGTTATGTAATTGGCCGACGACGACGGCGGCGGTTTGCGGCAAAATTCCTAGGTCGATTCGGTGTGACCGGCAATAGTGAAATCAATAACGACGCGCCGTACTACATACATCGTCGTCGAGAGTTACCTTAAAAACGCGCAAAGTCTCGAAACGTTACGTAAATTTCAGACGAAAAAAAATTCAAAAATAAAAAAAAACCTGTAAAACCGAGTGTGAGACTTTTATCGGAAAGTTCTCCGGCAAGATACATTTATCGATTGTATTCAAGATCGCTATCGCGCCATGCTATCCGAACGATCGATTTTGATAAATTGCACCGCGTGAGTGATTTGTTGGTAGCCGGACAGATTGTATGTCACAAAGAACGCAGTAAAAACGCAGTAACCGATACTTAAGTGTGCAGGTAATCGATACTTTTCTCGATCCTTGAATTGACCTATCGTAAATATACGAAACTCGATCTCTTAGAAACACCGCGAGAGAGAAAATTTGTCTCGATAATTATTCCCACACAGGAAACGACGATCTAATCACAACTCTGACTCGACGATAGTCTAGTTTATTTATCTTTGAGGAACAGATGTCTCTCTTCAGATAAGAAAGTTGTAAATAATTCAGTGATATCAGAGAAAGATTGAAGTATTGACCAAGGTTAGTGTCGACTCGTGCAATTAATTTTATCCCGAAGCGAGACAATTACATACGAAGACCACAGGGGAAGAACTTGATAAGTTCACATTTTCGTGATTTTGAAGAAGAGCGAGTTTAAGGTTCAAAATGTATATGTATTTTTGTGTTACACATTTTACAAAAGTGCTCACATCTCGGAATCTATCTAAGAATTTCCCTCTCTCGCTTTAGATAATTAAAATACTCCATTTTAACTATCAAACATGAACCGAATAACATGAACCGAAACAGAAAAAAAAGAGAACTTATCACAAGTTCTCCCCTTGTGGTCTTCACATGTAACATATGCGCGGAAGTAGTTTGTTATATACATTGTATACGTTCGTACATATATAGTTTAACGAAGTTGCGGATTGATTATTCGTAGTAGTGTGACGTACATATGTGTAGGATTGATTCGCATCATAGGTGACATCATTATATACGGCTCTCGTCTTATCAATAACTCGTCAAATATAATTCTCAGAATTAATTTCACGCTATTTAAGTAACGACGTCACTATCTCACACGTCATTGTCACGTCACAAACCAATAAAAATGTGTTTTACACGGGTTTTAAATGGGATCATTCGCAGAATTATCACAGCTCGGAAACCCATTTAAATCTCGTATCAATGTCTTACGGTTTGTTGACATCACCGTGATGCAACGATAATCGTCATGTATCGCGTGATTCAATTTCAATCGGGAAGAAGAACAATTGATATTTCTTAGTACGAAAAGGGAAGTCCACAAGGAAATATAAAGTAATACGTCACGCGCAAAATTATTTCTCCCAAGATCGTAAATATATCGTTATCAAAAAATATATCGTTTGCAAAAAAAAAAACCAATGTGGCACGTAAAAATATACCTTGTGACAAATGTATCTCGTGAGAATTAATTAATTAATTAACTGATGATACGTATTACGAAGTATCCCTCCTATTTGTTGCTTGAGATAAAGAGTCACTGATAAACCGAACCCATACTGGGAGATGCAAATTACATTAGTAAAACTCTTCGCAGAAATTAGAATAAAAATTGGAAATGAATGGATATTAGGACATATGTATATTGAAGAATATATATATATATATACAAGTTACATTTTACTTTCTTGAGAGATGCGAGAGAATCGATCGCATGTGGTTCGATCAATCGTGAGAAAAAAAACTACATGAGGCGGCTGATAAGTATTCAAAACGACGCACATAGATAGCAACAATATCATATTGTCGTCGATAGATTTTATCTTTTCAGAAGAAGAAAGGTCAAACACACTAGCTATTCTTTTAGATTACTTGTCAATCGCCCGACGTATGTGTAGAGAAAAATGATTATTTTAACTATTCTCAAATTACTCATTATCTGTAGGAAGTTCCTCGAAGTGCTTATCGCTTTAAAACAAAAGAATGACTGACGATCTCTAAGTGTAATTAACGCAACAGCATGTAATTAACATGCGCTATTTAAATTAATTTATATATCTATTTGTGTGCCTTTGAAGAAACGCATAGGAGATATAGAAGAGACATCTTAGAAAGTGAGAGAGAAAAAACGGGAGTGACTTAATCGTCATATATATATATATGTCTGAATCAGTGAAACAAAACTAGAAGCTTCAATTTTCGCACTACGTTTTCCAATTCATTAATATATTCATTAAAATTGTTCACTTTTTTATTTTTATTTGTTGTACACAAATATTATTTTTTTTAATGATTTTTTTTTTTAGCGGTAACTTTGCGCATCGGCACGATCGGTTCCAAAACATGCTCGGAGCTCACGATCGTAACGAGAACAAAAACACAAAAAAACATGTGCGTACAAATGACTCTCACCTTCATATTATTTTCCACGATATACTCAATAGAGCACATCTGATAGACAAAGTAGGCTCGCACCAGCTCCGTTGTGGTTTTGCTCTTGAAAGCGGCAACCGGGTCGTTAAACTTCAAATCAAGCGGGTCGATCTGCCGAGGCGCCGCTGATTGCTGCTGCTGCTGCTTCTTGACGTCAGTGGCGGCGGCGGTGGCGTATCCGCGCGTGTCATTACGCACCTGCGTAACCAGCCGGAACGGCGGTGTCCTCGTCGCGGCCGCTGTCGTCATCGGTGCCATCATTGACGCCGTCGTGTTCTCCAAAAGACCGACCACGGGCAACGGTAACGTGCCGCACTTGGTCAACTTCTTGCCGGCGCAACATCGCCGCGGCACGCTTCTCAAAAACGCCATCGTATCGCGAAGTGCGCGCGCGAGAGGTCGAGAGAAAGAGAGAGAAACGAAGTAGGAAACAAAAAAAAAAAAAAACTGGAAAAAGAGCGTGCGTGAATAAGGAGGAAAAAGGAAAGAGAAGCGGAATTGGGAAGCGCGAGGGAAAAACCGTTGACGGCGCGACTTTCGCAGCTGTCCGACGGGATATCGCGTCTGCGATCGCTTTCTCACCGAGGCTACCTTGGCACACCTTCAGGTTTTGGTGAACGGAGCGGAAATCGAGGAACGAGACGGAGAAGCGAGACAGAGAGAGAGAAAATAGTAAAAAAATGGGAAAAGACAGAGAGAAAAAGAGAAAGAGAGAGAGAGAGAGAGAAAGCGAAAGGGACGGACGATGATCGGACGAATAATCCGGCTTTTGCCGACGACAAGAGTGCTTCAGGAGTGAATCAAACCTACTGGCGATCGATTTCTCGGGGACCTTCAATAAGCTGACAGGAAGGTTCGCTGCTCGCTTGGCTCTTTCCTTTTGTGACACCCAAGGAACGACGTGCGCGTGTTGTTCAAGCGACGTGTATTACCTCGTACACGAGGGTCGCGACGCGGCACGACTGACGGCGAGCAGCGGGTCGCGCGTCGTCCTCGGGTCCGTCGTCGTGACGTGCCGGGGAGCGCGTTAAGCTCGACGATGGGAAACGCGCACGAGTAATGGCGTCTTCGCTTCGCTGCTCTGCTCACGGCGCGACAAAACTATTGATTTTCGTTCGCCGGGGAACGTACTACTATTCCGACAACGTATACCGTACCGTACCGGGTCCGCTAGCGGCTTAAATATAACGCGCCGCGCCGATCAGAACGACTTGCCGACTTGCCGCCGACGCGCCTCGTCCCCGCGGGTTAGCGCGCGCATCGCCACCACCATCGCGATCGTCGTCCGTTGCCGCCGTGATCCTTACACGCCGATTGGTACAACGTCGGAGGTGTGAACCCGGTGGTCGCGACTCACATTGGTCGTGAACATTAGGGCAAACGCAGACCTATGCGCGGTGCCACATGACGCACAGTAATGTCGTCACGGAATTCCGGAATTTCTCAGAACTCTTCCCCTCTTTCTCTTCTTCTCTTTTTTTACATTTCGAATATCTCTTTACTGCTAGTTTGCCTCACAACTTCATGTAAAATTTTATAATAAACGTTTGAAAAAGATGTGAAAAGTTTAAGGTCAGTATTTTTTTATTATATACGTCAGATTTAAATTCTTATCTTTAGATAAACTGTAGCCCCTTTAGATAAAACTGCTCGTACAGCATCATAGGTTTACATTAGCAATAATGTTGTTGGCTTGTAATTTGGTTACGTGAGAAAAAAGACTCCAAACCAAATGCCCAAATTGCAGCCATACTTCTGGTTGATGTCGCAATGGCTGAGAGCGAACATGTGCGAAAGTCCTGTTTACAATGTTGCAAATTGGTAGTCGCAGAACTCAAATGAAAACCTCATTGAAGAGCGACAATGCTACTAGTGATTTGTGTTTGATCCGAAAAAGCCGGAACCTTCATGACCAGATCCACTTTACCGACTTGTCTATCGATACGGACTTGGTTTATGTCCACGCTATATCTACCGCTGATAACAAGTTTAGCGCGAGACGCGCCAAAATTTTCTCGACCAAGTAGTTAACGCGCGCTTCTGTAGATGGCACGTGCTGTCTAAACCGCGCTTCGCTCCAATTACTTGTTGCTACGTGTAGCAGGGTAGCACACTTTGATTTATATTGAAAATTTGTAAACGTTTTTTTGACACATACGCGCTGTTATATACTCTCGAGACAATAACGTTTGTGATATCGATGCGGAAAGTATCGGATTGTGCATATATAAAACTGTTGCCGATCTGCCGTCACACTACCGTCACAGTTCAAACAGGTAACAGTGTTTACTGAGCCTTCTTTAAATAAAAAAGATTTGACAGGTTTTACAGGACAAGATATATATATATATATATATGTACGATTAATAACGTCAAATAATTATAATTGCGATTATGTTATAATAATTTATTTAAACATTTACGCACTTAATATATATATACATATATATAAGCATATAGAGACACATATGTATGTATATATATAACGTGTCCACAGTCTTGAAAGCAGTTGCGGATTTTTGTATATACATATAAGCTATGCATATGTAAATATACATAATTTATATATGTATACGTAGGATGTTTGGAAATAGACGAAATTTATTTGGTTAACGTGGTTTTAACATTTCTCGTCGTGTGAAACTGAAATGAATGATTTTGTTCTTAGTATATAAAAAAAATACTGAGTTACTGAATCAATCCTGTGCGGTCAAAAAAACAATTGATCAAAATATATCTTCGATAAGAAAATATAATCATTAAATTTTGATGTGATTGAGAAAACATTACAGTTTTTTTAGAAAAGAATTTTTTTCGTTGACCACACAAGAGCGTACATACACCTATATATATATATATATATATTTCCGAACATCCCGTTACAATTCTGTAAATTCATATATATTTTTTCATACAGGTGTGTTGCCCGACAATTATTATTATTATTTATTCTATACATCTACGAATCCTCTGACTAATCTAGGATCGATTTTCTAACGTAGTAAATTGCATACACATACGTATACATGTATATATGTGCACGCGTGAGTGCACCCACACGGGAAAAAAATTTACAGAAACCTCAGATACACACAGATATCGTTCATTAGATATCGCATGGAGCTGTAAACGTCTAATGAAGCTTTTGTTCTGTGTGGAAAAATTGTGTGATATTGTATATACATGTATACGTGTATATATAACATTGACAATTTCGACAGTCATAAAACTTGATTTTTTTTTTTTTTTTTTTTTTTCCGAATAAACGTTTATAATAATCACGTAAAAGAGATAAAAAGCACATTTTTCGAATCAAAGTCGACGTGATTTTATCACTCTAAAGAACACTAGTTTTTTTGACGTTCGCGCTTACTATCTTTTTCTCACATTTTTCCTCACTTTATTCGTCGTTTGTATTGTGCATCATTATACGATCTCGAACCGTTGCCGTTTCTCAGTTTTTTGAAGAAAATGAAAAGAAGATAATAGGCGTAAACGCCGAAAAGAGCCTTGAGAGGCTTTTAAACTGGCTCTGCTTTACATATATAACGCAATCCCAGTAAATTTGAACGAATTTCAACGTCCAAGTTAGCTCGAGATGAAAAAATTGATTGAGATTCCAAAATTGGTCAACTGAATCTGTAAGTAAAACCTTGCAGTGTAAGTATAGATATGTGCAGTATACAAAATGTCATTTAGAGAACGGTTAAATTATTATAAAAGAGAGCAATCGTCGGAAAAAGCGGCATATTGCTTTCGCGCGTATCAAAAGATTAAAAATGCGTTATTTAAAAAACAAAAAAAAAAAAAAAACAAAATACACCAGTCTCATAATATTAAATAAAAAAAAATTTCGACGATATATGCTTGAACATTTTATGTCATGGAGATAATTTAAAAGAAAGAATTCTCTGTCTCTCTCGAATCTCTATCACTTTTTTGACACGAGAAATATACTTCCGAAAACGGACTTTTTAGCAACACAATTTGCATATTTATATATATATATATATATATTTATATTTATAATTTTTTGTTTTGTTTGTGTGTGTGTGTGTGTGTGCGCGCGCGTGTCTATTTATAAGTTAATTTGTTAGTGTCTAGATAAAGCATTTTGAAACTTAGACATTAAAAATAATAGATCCTAATTAATAAGTTTTGTCAAATAATCTCTCTTATGGAAACGGAAGTTCCAAGAGTTTTTTTTAATTGCTTTACACCTACGCGCGTTTCACCGTGCGTGCGCGCATAGATTGTATCGTTATCGCGGAACGCGATCGCGCTAACTCTCGCAAGCAAGCGCACTCCTAATCCTCACGAGAGCACAATCACGTACTCGGGCCAGGACACTTGCTCTTTCACGAGAGGATTTATTTTATTACAACAATCGCGCACGATTCTTATAATCGCGACCAATTCTTAATCTGATTTTAACTACCGCAATAATTCGCAGATTTCTTTGCGCGATATACACATATATATGTATATATATATATATATATATGTATAACTCTCCGAGTATATAATAGGCGACTATTATATTGGGAATGAAAACATATAGTATATAGATCAGAGCCGGAGCGCGATTTTGCATTCTTTAAAACACTTGACTTACGTCAGTCAACACCTGCCACTTTCCTCACTTATTCTCGTTTTTTCCCCCTGTTCATTACGATCTCACGAGCTAATACCGTCCCTGAGTTCGAGTGTCACGTGCTTAAACAAAAAATTAAACAAGAAAACGCGAGAGAAAATCAAAGAAAAATACTTGTGGAGGTGTAAACGCCAAAGTCGGTGCCGCAAAGAATGCGAAATATCGCGCGCTTGACTCTGGCATAGATAACGGAGTTTTGAAATTTAAAGTTGAGATTTGAATATAATTGTAGTGTGATTACTACGCTACACACGTACGCCGACCAATATCTTTGTCTCGTTTTTGTCGACTATCTTGACAGCGCAGTTTTTTTTTAGCACATTGCTATTTTGTTCCGCTTTTATTTATTTTTATCTTCCGGCAATATATGTGTATATATACATATATTGTAGAGTGCTCCCTAATTTCTGAATTTTCACTCCCAACACAGATCTAGATTTATATTATATATAGATTTTTGTTTTTTTGTTTTTTTTTGTTTTTTTTTTGACTAAAACAATCGCCTGATCGTGCACACTTAAATAGAGCACACAAAGAATGTTGTCCGTAAAACTACGAAAAATAAATTAAGTACAAATATTACACGAATACTACTGACGCTAAGACGAAAGCAAAAGTTGGACGATCGATGATATTGAAGTTTCAGACAAAAGATCGAATATGTGAAACGCATATCAATACGCTCGCACATACACGTGTGTTAATTAAACTTTTCAATACGTTATCGCATCTGTGATATCATCATTTGACATTAGTTTTTTGTATGTTTCTAATATCAAAGATATATCAAAAGTATTTCAACAGACAGAGCAATACACGTTGTGTAATACAATATAATAATAATAATAAATATTATCCTCGATCGTCCATTCGTGTCAACGACCTTTTGCCGCGTAAACTCGATTAATAAATAATGACTTACATCAAATTACTCGTCTATCTAATGCACTATTTTTGAGTGACATCGCCGCGCAATGCGACAATCTTATTGTGAATTTTTTTTACACATTTTTTTCCATTTACAATTCCATTACACGGATACCAATTTCCATGCCAGCCGCAGAGGCGGCTCTATCGCTCTTCTCGAGATCGCAAAGGTTTTGATCAATCAGATCTCATGATGAACATTTATAATAAGTGTGTGTGCGTTTCTTTTTCTCTTAGAACAGAACTTCATTGTTGCGATCGCTTCAACTCAGTTGGAGAAGTAAATTACGTAATACAAAGTTATACAAAGTTGGAAATATGCCGTGTGGAAAATCGACGTCGTTGTTCGATTCGCATCGATCGTAATAATATACAAAATCGCGTTAAATTATATTTCGTACGAGTTTCGAATAAATTTTGATTGTTGCAAACATTGTCAGTCTCGTTACGTTAATTTACGACTGCGTGTAATACAACGGTAAGAAGCTGTAATTGCAATAATTGATGGAAAAACATTGCTGCACGACTGATTGTTTCGTATTTCTCACATGTAAAACAAGTGATATGAGATCTTTCCAAGTTCTTTCTTCGCTCGTACATGTAATCTTCTCGAAAGATCGTGTGTGACAGATAACGATCACAAAATTACACGCTCCTCCGAATATATTATATTATTGTATTGTATCTCATTAAAGTATCTATTAATGGCAGATACAGGATATGTAATTTTGTGTATATTTGTTTACATACGCGTGAATATACAATATAAGTTATGAACTTTGTGTGTGTGCGTGTGCGTGTTTATCGCTAGTTAATTTTTTTTCATTCACGAAACAAATTTGATTAACATTACGTACTTTTTTTTCAATGTGTCAATTTAATTGTTAACACGATCGGAGACGCAGCCGCACGAAAAAAAAGCAGCGGCATGAGAGAGAACACGTTAAAAATATATCTTGATAAACAAAACTCGACGTGATAAGACATGTGGTACGGAGGAATCATAATGATATAATGATTGCAAATGCAACTGATAAAAAGCGTACTTAAATGTGTTTTGTCGAGGAACACTCAATTTCCCAAATCGTCGGCAAATACGTCTTTTACTGATTTGAACATTTTATTTCTTCTACACTCGATATGTGTGAAATACGTGTGAAAAGCTTGATAAAAATTTTATTCCACAGCGGGACACATGGAAAGGTGCATGTGTCTGGAAAAAAAAGCGGACGTCTTAGGATTATTATATTATCACACACGCTTTGTCTACAGTCGTTCGTATTGTATTTTTCATCCTATGAAATTTTTCTACGTTATGAAACTAAGATATATATTTATATATATATATATGTATATATATATATATAATATATATAGATTAAAGACATATGTTCATATTAATTTCAAGAGAATCGAAACTGTTAATCACAACGGAAGACATCAGCAGTAATCTTCGTTTGATCGTCGTGTGATCGATAATTACATGTGTGCGAAAGCGGATCGTACGGGTAATTCGTGCGGTGTCACACGAGATCTTTGTGCGTCGAGAAATCAATAAATGCATCAGGTGGTAGAGAAGTTGAAAAGACGAAATGAATATATATATATATAGCTTTTCTTCACGTAAATCGATTTCTTAATGCTTCTGTGCATTCAAGAACGAGATATGTGTTTTTAAAATGTACTTTTTTTTTATACGATCTTGGTTTTTCGTTTTGCTTTTTGTTTTTTGTTTTTTTTTTTGTTTTTTGTTTTTTTCTTATACCGCAACGCGACACCTCTAATCGTCCGGTCAAGAAACCGAATAACAACGGATGCATCGCGCATCGATGTCGATCTTCGTGGGATGTGAGCACTCGTTTAGATTACTAGACTGTGTAAAGAGTCGTCGTCTACTAACATCTATCGCTAATATGAACATCATTTTTCGCAGTACAATACAAAAGCGCTAAAGCTATGACAACGCTAAAGAGTGGAGGCCGTAAGACGATTTGACGTGATCGCCACCCGCTTTTGTATCTTCATCTGCCAGATCCACCCCGTAGTTGCTCGAGGTGTTGTCCTCTTCTGCAACGAATATGTAAAAACAATTTTTGGCGAATTATAAATTTTGGCTACTTAAATTCTGTGTGAGAGTAACTTTGAAAATCAACGTCACTTTCCTGCAAACAGATTGACAAACGGAGAAAAGTTGCAATTTATTACAGAATAATATTAAAAGAATAATTTATTAAGAGATAATATATGAATAATTTAAATTAAGACATTTTTTATAACAACAAATAATTACTTAATAATTACGTCTGTTATTAGTACGTGATTATACGCGGCGCGCGATTTATATTGTTATTGTTAAAAACGTTGTAACAATAATGAAATAACACACATACGTGTGCGCGTAATCTTTCTCCCGTGAAGCAAATCGTCAAAAAATATTTTCAAGCAAATTTATTCGCGTAAATCGCACGTATAAAAGCGCGTTACGCCAATAGAGAAACAGAAACTAGCTCCCTACACCTCTCTTTCACGTGTAACGTGCAACAGGTTTCTGCGCGTGTACGCAATCCAACAAACACCACGGGGGGGAAAAAGACGGAAACGCTTCTAATATTGTCGTCTGTACGAATAATGACGTTAAGGGTCGCGAAGTTTGCGCTTTATTAATTTCATCATTGTCTCAATTGCCGATAAAGGAGCTTCTCGACGAAAAAGAAATTTAATGAACGTTGAAAAACTTTTGTCCCGAGATAACTTGTTTATTTTCAAAAGGGATTGGATTGATGTTCGAAAATTTGTTAAATTAACATCTCAGCCCCCGCGCGCTGAGTATATATACGGTGTTCGAAAATTTATCACGTTTTCAACAACTACACGTTGCGCGAGTTAACGCGCACGTATAGTTTTACAATCAAGACCTCCAACGGCATCGAACTAAAATTCCCAATTTGTTTGTGTCTTTCATCACTGTGTCGTCATCGTTCTCTGCCAACTAACTGTCGAAACATCGAGATCAAATTGCTGGCAGCGCTCCACATCCCCTTTGATTGTTTACAAGAGATCCATTTGCAATTCTTCCCGGCGATTTGCCAATTCGAATTTCAATCGCGCTTTTATTTATAGATAATATTGCTTTCGTTTCGTTAATAATCGTTAACTTACCGATATAAAGAGGGGCCGGGTCGTAAGCGTTACACGGGCCCGCGTGCCGCGTCTCAAGAACGAAGCCGGTAACGCAGGCATCCTTGATGATGTGACACCAGCTTGGATAGGTAATGTTGTTCGTCGCGCATAACATGGTCGTCGATGGATCCCGATCGCGATCTCTGTCGCGATGAGCCCGATTACGGACGCGCTCCCGCTTCCGGGGACAACGATAGGTGCAGGTCACGCAACGCGGTCGCCCGGACTTCATCTCGGACAAACAAGTTTGGCCTTCCCGACAGCGTATCTTGGTACAGTCCGCGCTTTCTGTCAACATCAAACAGCACAAAAGCGACTTTGAAATCATCATATTTCTTCAAACCAGTAAAAAATAAACACAAGAAGAAGAAGACAAATATATATTGTGTCAAATCTTTTTGGTCCTTTGGAAACCAAGCGCGAGAGTTGTGAAAACGTTTGAAATTATATTGTTCGGTATTTTATCAACAAGAAAAACTATTTTATATTAATTTATAATTTTTGAATATCTCGCGCTAAACTCTTCCGATACTTTTTATTTTGCGTATCGTTTGCGCATAAAAAAAACGCGTTTTACGCGTATCGAAAACTCTTAACCCGTCAACGCAAAAAATGATGAACGATTGAAATTTCGATACTCTCTTAATTGCTTTCGCAACTCGACTCGTGTACGAGAAAATTGATGATACTTTGATTTATTGTAAACGCTCAACACAATATAAAAAGAGAAGGGAAGCAACGCAACGGTTACGCAATGTCGTATGTGCGCGTGTACGAGAAAGGGTCCTTGGTCATTCAACCTAACGTGGCATTGACATAACATCGTCGTCAGCGCTTATTGAACCACGACCAATTTAAATGATCCGTCATTAGATTACCGCATGACGCGGTTATACGGAGCGGTAACGTTACTTTGAGAATTCGTGTGTGCGCGTGACCCTCTTTCCCACTTTCAAACTGACATTAAAAATGTTTACGTGTGACAGAGATATATATATATATATATATATATATAAATATGTACGTATATGCGAGCGCGCAATAAAGTGCGTTATGCAATTCGTTATAAAAAAAAAAAAAAAATACGCATATGACAAGGAGACGCGAATATATCTCTTGCAAATGGTGAAGCCGCGCCGCGCGTGAGGTTTAGCGCGACGCGCGATATTACGGATAACGGGAGTATCACGACCGATATTTATCCTTCCCGTACAAAAATCTTGTCCTTCTATGCCATTATCCACTTCCGTCTTGGTCCGGCAGGCATAATTTGCCATGCGACAACCAGATAATTCTCATCGCGCCGCATCATCTGCAGTTAGCGCGGCGCGTAAAAACCGCGCGCGTCGAGTATTGACGGATGAGAAACAGTGTCAATATAACACGCACGTATATACGTGCGCGATCGTATATGTGCGCGCGCGTGTGTGTGTGTGTGTGCACGTGCACGCATGCGAGAGCCATCGGCGAGGTGAAAAAATAAGCAAATTACTTAACGCCTTTGATGGCAAGAATAAACGGGCGTGGAGCATCGGGTCTTGGAGAGAGTATATAAGATATCCCCGGACTGACTGGTCTCTCTCTCTCTCTCTCTCTTTCTTTCTCGACAAAAAGAATGGAAAGAAAGAAAGAAAGATGTGAGAGGGGGTGGCGAGAGAAGACGACGACGAGAGAAGAACCGAGAAAAGCTCGGCACACGTTCCGCGCGCACATACTTGCGGTGTGCATATTTGCAGACGCGTGTACTTTCGCGCCTCGGATCCTCGAATTGGAGAAAGACGATTATTTGCATCGCGACACCTCGTCGCTAAACCGGCTGGTTTATTTACTTATTTACTTCTCCGTCACGCGCTTGTGCATATGCCCCGTGACTTGAGCGCGGCATCTCCTCACCCCGCGCGCGATATTTCTTTCGGCTTTTCTTTCTTTTACGTTTTCTTCGTCACGCGAAGAGAACGTTCTCGCGCGCGAGCGTTAAGAGAAATTGCCAATAAGGAGGAGATTTAGTAGATCTCAAGTGCGATCGATAGTGAAAACTATGATTGGAAATATATATAAATATAAATATCTATATATATATACAGCAACAATGGCGCGACTACATATACAGAAGTTTCCTTTCGTTGGGAGTTTACAATTATTTACTCTCAATCGCGCACTTCTCAGAAGTGCGCGCGGTATAAGAAAACGTAATGACTCTGCTGCACCGCGCGAAGACAGGTATCGCCGTTTTTCCCGTCTTCATCTTCTATTACACGTCAAAGCGAGACGTGCAACACGGAAGAAAGTAATTACAAGTAAATTTTCGCTGATTGATACGGCTGATGATATTTATCGAGTCGTCTAACGATCACGTGTGTGTGTGTGTGTGTGTGTGTGTGTATGTGTGCGTGTATAAGACTAGTGTACGAAGCGACGACTATATTATTAGCCGAGAGAGAGCAAGAAACTGGTGCTATAAGTAGATAATGCGCGTGGAGCGCTGATGCACATTGAACCAATATTTTTATATATCTTTGATATTACACGCGGTAATAATTAACATGCAAACCATCGTCTAATTTCACTATTTTTTTCATTATTTTTTGTAGATTGTTTTTTTTTTTTTGTTAAGTTTGTGACGTGCAACAACACGTCGTTTATCACATGTGGCAAGAAGATTTTTGACACACCGTTGTTTACAAATGTTTTGTCAACGTTTCCCTAATAATCATCTCTTCCCCGATCATCCTTGATTTGCAGCAAAAAATTATGCAAACACGCGTAATTCGATCGTGCGTTCTGTATGAAACTTTTATTGGGACACGCGCGAATATATATATATATATATATATATATATGCGTACATGTCCGACACTTTGGGAAATGTGGCGATGTTAACGGTTTGATCGTCGCGCGCGCGCGAGCGAGCGAGCGAGCGAGCGAAATCGTTTTATTGCCGCGACGATATGTAAAGTGCAGTCACGAAGCGGCATGCATACGGGTTTGCATACGGGCAAAGGTTTCTTCCGCGGACTGTTTACAGTATCGAGCATCGCGACTACGAACGAGAACGGGGGGATAGATATAGTCAAGTGGCGCGCGATGCGAAGAAGGTATAACGACGACGAGCGAGAACGGGATGCGCAAGGAAGAGGGCGAGGGATGGGTGTCCTGGTGGGGTGCCGCCGCAGTTGCCGCCGCCGCCGTTGGTACCGGACGGACGAAAGGATCGGGTCTGAGGAGGAGGTATTCAACCGGAGGCGTGCAGCGCTGAATGTCGATGTCGAGACATTCGCGAACATTGCGGGATGCGGTGATGTGAGGAAAGAGAAGAGCAGAAAACTAAAAAGATCCATAGGCGGATGTAAAAGAGAGAAAGAAATGGAAACGGTAGGATCCACATGGGTTGGAGACCAATAAAAATGGGAACAAGCTGCGAACTTTACGTCGTCCCGTTTCGGGGACTGCGTCGTGGCCATGTCATGTCGGTGGTTCAGACACTGTGAACTACGTCGACGCCTGCTGTGTTTTTAGTGTTACTAAATATTGTTCCTAGAGTTCGTATTTTCGAGCTTGAGAGAAGGGCTGTTGCCAAAGTATCATCTTGCGTGCTAGCTCTAGAAACCGTCTTTTCGCTTCATTTCGCTCTTCTCTCTCTCTCTTTCTCTCTCTCTCTGTCTGATTTTCTCGATAGTTTTCTGTTTCTCTTTCTCCTTCTCGTTTCTACCTTGGCTTCTTCTTCTTTCTCCTGCCTCTCTTCAATTCGTGTTTACCGCTTCTTGTCTTCGTTTCTTCTTCGTCGTTCGAGCAGCGTATGCACGATTCCCTTCTGGTTCTTCGGTCGTCGACGTTCTCCCTTTCTCTCTTTCTTTCTCGCTTTCTCTCTCTCTCTCTCTCTCTCTCTCTCTCTCTCTCTTTCTCTCTTATTCTCAGGCTGCGGAAAGACGATACATACTTTGCAGACATACTTCATGTAGTCGTGCCGCGAGACCTTCTCGTATAAGATGCTCAACCTTGTTTGCATCCAACTTCCCTTTGCCCCGTTCTCAAACCGATAAACGCGGTTGACCTTAGTGACCTTAGCGTCGCGCGACCCACCTGTTCCCCTCCGACTAGAGGTGAATTTTGTTAAAGCAAGAAGGGAGAGACAGCGAGAGAGAGAGAGAGAAAGAGAGAGAGAGAACGAGATTACGGAACAATTTTGCCGCGAGGAATTTTCAAGTGAGACACTCAACCGTGTGTTCCCGTTATAGACTCGTCTCTCTTTCGACAACATCCGAATCACGGAAGTGATCTCGCAAGAAATCGATTAGCGGGAAGTCGAAACGAAGTGCATTATTTCGAATCCGAAAACAAAAATCCGTAGAGGTTTAAAGAGAAACATTCTGTTTATGTGTACCGACGAAAAAATTCATGTCAAATGCATGTGTTAAATTTACGAGGGAAAAAGAAGGAATCTGTTTAATATTATTATTGCATATATATATATATATTGCGTACATAAAGTAATATTTATAGCATTTTATCTTCATTGCCAAATCTTCTTCTTTTGTAGTTTTGCGCGGCATCAAACCGGTCTGTCTGTGTGTTATTTCACCATCGTGCTCGTTAATCCGCGCTCGTGATCGACTCGATTGAACTTTCGTTCTCCGACACGGACGCTTGATCGATGTACATCGAATTCTTTTGGCGCTGCGAGTTTATTTTTGCTCCAATCGGGGACAAAGCGGGGAGAGAAAGGGGAAGGGGGAGAGAGCCACACAGAGAATCGTAAATGTCGTAAATGTTAAAGAACCTCGTGGCTCCGGGTTCCACAAGCACGCGAATCGCGTGGGTGTAAGTATGTTAGATGCGTTAAACGCACGTGTGTAAGCGCACGTCTCTGTATCAGTGAGAACGTGCGTGCGTGCGTGCGTGCGTACGTGCGTGCACGCGTGCATACGTACGCATATACGGTGTGAATGACCAGAAGGCAAGGACGCCACAAGGACACATTCTTACATATGTCCACAAGCACATCAATGTGCTCAAGTTACATCTGCGGGTTACACTTTATGTATGACGATACTATTCTTTTCCGTGCTTGACCTATAACACACGCTTGACCCACATTACCTATTGTTTTGTATCCGTCCCCGTGTGAGTGATGATGGCGAACCCATCTCGTTTTTTTTTTTTTTTGTTTTTTTTTTTTCGACGACGAAAGAAGCGATGCGAGAAATACGTGGAGTGGAAATACTTTTCTCGAAAAGAAATATTTTTTTTACTCCCTTTATATCTCCGCGAAGAGACAGCGCGAGTGCTGGTGTAAAATAACTATTCGGAAGAAAAAAACCACTTTTTTTTTCTGAAGAGAATATTCCGAAGCGACAATCGAAACGTTAAAATTATATTGTTTAGTCTTTTATTGATGGATTATATTACACGTGAATATTTCGCGTTAGATTGTTTAGGATCAGCATAATTTTGCATCTTTATCTCAGTTTGTTATATACTCAGAGAGAGAGCTTCTTTATACGCAATATTATTTTTTTTTTTTAATATATCCCGACGCATATTTAGTTGTAGCGTGTTTCTCGAGAACTACATTCTGAGATACGTATAAAAATACAAGCCGATCTCAATAAACGTAACGGCAGATCGTTTTGTGTTCCGCGCATATATACACATGCGGATCCCGTCGTCGACATTCGCCCGAGTCTGGTCCAAGTGCAACCACCTCGCAAAATACGTATGGTCGCATTGCTTAAAATAACTCACGCATACGCGCAAAACTTGCTCACCTACCGAAAGAACGACTGGTCTCTGGCTGCGTCGAGTGGACAGGTTAAGAACTGCCTCCTGCAGTTTCGCCATTTAAATACAATGACGACGACCCCAAAGCGTAACGCGCCCACGCCCTCGGTGCGAGCTGTACCTATACACGAGGACGACTTACGCGTTGCGAACGAAAAAGAAGAAGCGCACACACGATCAAAACTCGTGCGCGTATACGTTACAGGCATTGCACCGAGAGATTATCAATGAAATTCGGATTCTATTGTTTCCTGTTAATTTTTGTGATACATCGTTTAATATAAATGTGATTTTGTATTAAATCTTGATACGCGTATAATAATTGTCAGACATTCGCAATCGCAAACTTGAAAAGAAATAGTATCTCTCGTACGTATAATCGTTTTTTTTTTTTTATTTGCTTGTATTTGCTGATTGTTTTCTTTATTACATTGGCGTATACACGCAGCTTCCTGTCTACAGCTTCCTGTATATTGATGTATACAGAAACGCGGTAAACAAGGTAATTTTATAGAGGAAATTGAAGTTTCCTCAAGTTTTACAAACTGTCCGAAATAATCAAGATGCCAGGTGGCTGTAAAGATCGCGTGATTCTTCACGAAGAATTTTTGATGGGTTCTTTGGGGAAAAAAAAAAAAAATCTGTCAATCTTTGACTGGTAATCGCGGCGATCGTGTCGTGTTCAAAGTTGAGGGTTTATGGCAGCTTCTCGAGAGGAATGAACAGAAAACGATGCTCCTCTTTGTCTCTCGCTCTATCTTTTTACCTTCTTTCTCTTTTTTTTTTTTTTTTTTTTTTTTTATAATTTTTTGTTCTTTTTCGCAACCCAGCAGATCACGTCTCGGTCGATGAACTTCCTGGAACGATCTTGCGATTGCCTTCTGATGTTTTTTACTTTTACGCCTCTTCCTTTACTCTTCTCCTTACAATGTAAGATACTCGTGAGAAGTACGAATTGTGAAGTACGACAAAATCATACTTTGTAGTTATCAGGAGTTTTACCGCAATTGCGATTTCCGGAGCAATCTCTAATTTAAAGATAAAAACAGCTCGCAGTCACGAAAGGTATCAAAATAGCAGGTTACACATAATAATACATTGTTAGCCTAATCCAAAGCAAAAAACATTTATGTTTTATGAGACAAGAATAATAAGAGAGAGAGAGAGAGAGAGAGAGAGAGAAGAAGAAGAAGAAGAAGAAGAAGAAATGTAATATTTTTAAATTCCAGTTGAAAGAGATAACAAATAATTTAACTTTAAAAATATTGAAATAAAAAATATGCATGTTGTCTGTGTGTGTCTTTAATGAAATAATTATACAAAATTATTATGTTAAACGTCACACTCCATTTTATTCATTTCGGTTACTCACAAAGTGCAAAAGAAACTATTTGCGAGTGTAGAAAATAGATAGAGTCATTAGATTCTATTGCACATATGCATGTGTATGTGTGTATCGTTGGTCTCATCCAACTTAGATAATCACTTCCTTCTCGTGTTTCTCGGGATTGCTATTATTTTTAGTACCTTTTCATTGTGCTATCCGTTCACGTCTGTTTACACGTTCGTGCCGTGGCCAAAAGCTGCGCAGGAGAAAAAGACGAGCTACTTTTATATATCCTTTTTTTTTTTTTTTTTTTAGAATAACACACCCTTTTTCTTTTTAGAACGCAAATATTATACAATTATGTACTACAAAATTTCGATTTCTTCTTTACTCTCTTCTTACGAAAGAAAGATAGAAAGTGTTGATATCGAGCGAAGAAAAATTTATAAGAGACGGAATAAGAGAGGCAAAATAAAAACAACTGTAAATTTTATTATTTCTTATTTCATGGACAATTTTCTCTCTAAGGACACCCATGTCTCGGACATATTTTATGATATTTGTCGCGAGGTTTCTCGACCGTAACACACAGAAAACAATAAGACCTATTTCGATGCAAAACACATACAGACACGGTCGGTGTATTTCAAACAAAACATATGTGTGTGTACATACATGTAATATTTTTGTAAAGAATTTTAGTAAAAAAGTTGAGGAAAGAACACAGCAACACAGAAAAAGAGAGAGATAGGAAGAGAGAGACAGAGAGAACACGACTCACGTTTGCAATGGCCCTTATAAGCGACGGGAATGGCGCGACCTGCGCGGCAGGCGGCGAGTCGCAGGTGGCAGGCACTCTTGTAGGTGTTTCCGTCGGCCCCGCAGACGGGGCGCGCGCCGCCGACCTGGTGCGGGGGCGCCTGGGGGCACCTGCGGGCGCACCTCACACAGTGCGGGCTCAGGTTCTGGTCCAGCAGACAGCTCCGACCTTGGCCACATCGGACCCGTGCGCACGAACCTGCTCGACACTTTGCACGTTATTACGCACAGTCGTAAACCGCCCCCGTAATAGACGTGCATTGCCTTTCTTTATTTTTATTCTCTCAAGTCGCCGGGGCCGTTCGGTTTTCAGCCGAACCGATCGTAATCGCGCGTGCTCCCGGTCATTTAACTTCCTCTGCAGATAGATTTAGACACGGCTCAAACGAATCTCTCGATAGTTAAAAAAATTGTAAGAGATTCAGCGTTAGATTTTGCAACACCATCGATTTGTCATTTCTGTCGCGACAATGTTTTACTCGCATTCTTTAAAAACAGATTTTAGTTTTTTTCAGACACATAGAAAATTATACAACCGAAGCATTAAAATACAAAAAATATAAATTTACGCGCGAATGCGTAATAAAAATCTTGAAATACGCGAGAAAAAAAAATGGGTTTGAGTCATAAACATCACGATTTTTGTAATTTTGTTTTACTAGTAGTAGAAGATCGCGTGTCGGTGTCGTGGGAACCAATCGTGCGTTTTCGTCACGCTTCATCGATCATTTTCGAAGTAAGTAGAATGAAAATGTTTTTCTTCACACGCGCGCAATCGAGACTCATTACGAGGTAGATCGATTACTAGACAATTACCCTATTGGGAGGCCAGTCCCACCGGATGTTTCTTTTGCGTCGTTTTATGTTGCGTTACTTTATCTGATCGTGTGTGTCCTAGTTAGCTTAATCGCGCGTATCTTTTGTCCTTCGAATGAACGACAAGCATAAATTGTCGATGTGAATGAAGATAGCGAGGATTAAAGTTAACAAAAAAAGAAAGAGAGAGAAAGAGAAAGAGAGAGCGACTTTTCACGGCGATGTATATATATGTACATGTACAAAGATTCAACTTGTATTCATACATACTCACTTTGGCAGTGGCCATTGTAAGCAACCGCGAGTTCATGGCTGCCCTTCTTGCAAGCTCGCTTTTTGAGTCTGCACAGGCTCTTGTAACTCTTGCCGTCCGTCCCGCAGACCGGTCCACCACCTCGCGGTGCTTTGCACTCCGGGCTACACACGCACCTCGGTCTTCCTCTACGCACCACGCACTTCTTCCCCTCTTCACATCTCACTTCCGCGCAGCTCTCTGTTGAATAGAAAAAAAACGATTCGTTACCACACATTCGCCCGAATATTAGAAATCAATCTTGCGCTTTTTCAGTTCTATCTTCTTTTATTGATCAACAGTGTAAATTAATACAAAATATGTAAAATAGCAATAATGTCATACTGTGTTTTTCCTGTTTTTTTTTTTTTTTTTTTTTCCACTGTATTTGACAGAGATACGATAAGCGTACAAAAACAAAACGTATTGTGATTAATGTTTTATTGTCAGTGGCAGCGAGCAGTGTGATCTGTTGTGTATACCTCGACAAGGACGACACTGCACACCACCTCCAAGAACCCTCCAGAAGAAAAGACTTCCGCTATCCAAATCCTCCTCGGAATAGGCGGTCGCCGCTGCCGCGTTGGACGCGCAACAATCTTCTCTCGTAACACCTTGCGACAGAAGTTCCTTGCAGCGGCCGTTACTAATTGATGACCAGCATATACCGCCTAATACAGATGTGAACAAGGTACGTTTAGAAAATCTTTAAAAAAAATTCTTTTCGAATACTTGAAAATAATAACAACACCTTCTTATAAATAGATACATGTAATCTACTTATAAAAGAAGAAATTTATTTAGATAACATATATAGATTATTAATAATTATTTTTCATAATATTAGATACATTAGAGTGTGTCGAAATTCTCAAAGCGCCAACTCTTTTAGCCTTGTTTTTTAATTAAAAATGTTGTCGTTTCACTTTTAAAAGAAAATATTATTTATTAATTAAAAGTTTTGAAAATTTATTTTTACACAAATATGCGAGACAATAATTGACCCCATTTCTCTGGCTTTGACCAAAGTATCGTGATAAATTGTTGTCTGAGCCATGTGGTGCGTGCGTGTGGTTACCGTCTCGGAATAAATGAGCGAATTGTTGACGTTGCTGTGTGTCTCTAATGCCGGCTAGCTACGTTAATGGGGCACGGAGGCAAAAAAGAAACGCCTTGTAGGGCTGTCTAATTAACGTTACGTATGAAAAAGCAAACATCGGACACGTGATTAGCGCTACGAAAAAGTGGAACAAGGTCCTTTGCCATGTGAAATCGCTACATATACGGTGTTAAGTAACAATTTTGTATAAAGCGTTCTTTCTTCCGTAAAAAAAAAAAAAAAAAAATCATGTAGCTTTTACACGCAACATGAGTGCGTGTATATTATTTGTTTCACTTGCTACACTTAAGTACGTAGTTAAGTGTGTCTCTTTTTACACGTCTCGTCTGCGATTCAAAGCACGAACGGGAAAAACTATCCCTGGATAGTTTTCCGTTTTTTTTTTTTATGCTAAAAGAGAGCGAAAAAGCAACGATTTTGTTTGCGACATTTGTTACAAAAATCATTCGTTAATTTACACGAGCGAACACTCATCGAGTTTTTTTTTCTTTTTTTTTTTGTTTAAAACATTCATTACCCGTTTCCACAGGTTTCTACTTTTGCACTCGATTCGCCGTCGTGTGCGACGGTACGTTCGCTATTTTAAAACTAGCAGCACAAACTACACGGCTACGTGTTTTCCGTTCCTAAGCGTTTCCCGCGAACTTAGTACGAAAAGTACTTTACGATGTATGATTAGCACACACGGGGCTTCATACGATTCCGGATTACAAGTCCGGAATAGTCGGCACTGTTTACTAAACCATCCAGGGTGCATTAGCGATGAACAGAAATTCCTCGGAGATTAGCTCGTAGCTCGTGGTTATAGTAGCGAACTCGATGACAGATTTTAATTTTGCGCGCCGCATATACATCTCTCCTTTCTTTTGTTAATATTGTTATTTCTATTTTATTTTACTTATCTATTTTTTTTATAATTTTTTCCGAAGAAAAACCCACAAAACGAGGGTCAAAACTTTAAATATTAAACGTTTAATGTTTCTTTTCTTAAAAAATACAATATTACGTATGAATGTCTTGTGTGAGTCTCCTTAAGACTGGTTATCTTTTAATTTGCAGAGTCTTTTTATTTTTAGTTTTATTTATTTCATCTTTTCCGTCTGTTCTTCGCTTTTCATTATCAAGTGTTCGGTTAGAAGCTGTTGGTTCTCCGCTCGAAGAAGTTGATTAAGAAACATCCCCTTTCATGATGTATTAATAACTCTCTCACGACAAATAATCTCTCGCGTCTCATCGTTTGTTTATGTCCTAGTTCTTGAGAAATTCAAGTTTAGGTAAATCACACGTCATCATCTGTAACGAAAGGAATGTAAGCAGAACGCGGTATATGATGCTAGCGCGGACGTTCGCAAAAATAGCCGCGAAACCCTTCCAACGTTTTCCTCGGAATCTCTCGTTACGCACGGAAGTAAAAATAGGTTCGCTATCGGTTAATATTAACAGCTTGTGCTCTCTCTCGCTCTTTCCCTTGGGAGAGATGAAGATATTCAAAAGCTATTTTTGTATAAAGGAGAAGCAGATCGACTTCACACGAAGACAAAGCGTTCCTTGCAATACTGTAAACACTTAATCATAATATCTTACGTTAGTTATGTAAGAGACCACCTGACGTACAAGTGTCACATATGTTTCATTCAAAAGTTTCGATTCAACATTGGAGTTACGTTCATGACTTTCTTGACAGCGAGAACACCTAGTTGTATCTATTTGTCTCTACGTACACGGTGGTAGCCACGTTTACTGCATCTCATAAAAAGTCTTGTTTTTTTTCTTCTATCTCTGTCTCTCTCTCTCTCTCTCTCTCCCTCTCTCTCTCTCTATGATTACCGTTTTGCGAAGTGTCGCTCTAAAAATTCATCGATCCAGAATCGCCCTACTCGCAGACTCGCGACTCGCAATTATCAATTCGGTGAAGCATGTCACGCGCGTCGAAGGAGACGGCGGAACTACACCACCTTGTTACGGAGAGCGAAAAGGAAAGTTTTCTGAGCAAACCTCGGAGCATTAATTCCCAGTCCACGGCGCGGCGAGGCAAGGCGAAATGAGGCGAGGCAAGGCGCGGCGAAGCTGGACGAGAGACGAAGAGACGAGAGGAAAGGAGAGACATGGCGAGAGGCGGCGCGGAGCGGCAACGGCTCGGCGTGTCTAGACCGCGACGTAGCCACCGTTTGGCCCAGTTACGCCCTTCTTCCTCTCCTCCTCTCGTTCTTCAAACCCCACTACACCTTCCATCCGTGAGGTATATATCTCTCTCTCTCTCTCTTTCTCTCTCTCTTCTTCTTATACTACTACCATCGTTGTTGCTCTTCTCTCGTAGTTTACAGAAAGCCACAAGTCGCGATGTGCTCTCCGTCGGCTGTATTCTCGCGTCTAGAGTTTTGTTATTTACGAGAGAAGCGGGTCCGTGCGGATCTCTCAGCGAAGGTTTCAGCCCCTTCTAAGTCTTTTCCTCTCTCACCCTCCTCTTTCTTAGGTCCTACCAAGCTTATCGTCGCGCGCTCTCGTATCACAGTCAAATCTACAGATACATCTTTCCCTTACGTACAACAATTTCTTCTTTTTCTTCTTCTCTCTCTCTCTCTCTCTCTCGCGTTGTAATATTCTGTATAAACTTGCGTCTTCGGCAACTCGAAACATCAAGAAGTGGAAATTACATGTGCGGTCTCGTTTACTCTTATTTTATATAGTAGATGTGTGTTATATATATATGAAAAAAAAAAAACATTTTCTTTCAAACATTTTTATGGTATATCAAATATACATATATCTCAAATATGTGACGTTAAATGTTCCTCTCTTTTGAAACACCGAAGTTAGTAGCCGAACATTAAACTCCTAAGTGGGTGGGTGTTCGTTATTCGGTGTGTTAAAAGTATTTGGGTGGAATTATTGTCAAGGTCACGGCATTCGTTATCGTGGCTTATACCACGTATCTATCCAACCATGAAACGGTCGCTTTAGGGTCGTTTAAAGCAGATGGCATCGACCGAAAGAAGGTTCTCAGTACTTCGCTTGAAATCATACATTTGATTCGGAGTTAATAAACGTTACACAATTTTTTTATCCAATATTTATCGTGCAAAAGAAAATTAAAAAATATATATATATATACGCGGTAAAACATTGTTTCTATACGTATTGTTTTTTTGGTTTTATGCTTCAACAATGTATAACAAATCCATTTCGGGTTAACGGGGGATACGATATAATTTTTATTCAATTCTTAAAAATAGGAAAACCAATAAAAACACGTCTCGCAAGTTAGCGAAATGTATCAGCCAGGTAATAAATTACAGACGTCGTCGTTTAGTCGTAAAAATAGATACGATTGATCACTCATCTCTCGCAGCAGAGTGGTGTAGAGAGAGAGAGAAAGAGAGAGAGAGAGAAGGAGAGAGAGATCGCGATGCATTTTGCGCGCAATAGTTGCAAGATACGCACGGGGCTCTCTCGGTTCTAGGTTCTAGGCAATTATGCGTCCAGCAGCTGGGACTTCATAGGCGTGTAGGCATACGTGAGATACAAGCTGCCGATTAAAGTGCCTGCTTATTCTCGGTGTGCGCAACACACACGCGGGCTCTCACCGCGCCCCAGCTTTTTGCTCTAACGCGCGCGCATACTTACACCCTCGTAATTCGAGAAACTTGACATTTCACATACGGCTATTCGTATCGTTCAATTTTACGAGCGCGAAAGCAAAATATATTTCGGAATTTCGTTCAATCTTGGATAATAGGACACACGCGCAAGCACGCGACGAAGTTTCAGAATTCAAATAAACGACGATTTCTTCACGTGCGGTATTAAAGCGATTAGAAATAACCGCGAAAACGATTGCGATGTGTACCGTTAAATGTCTCCGAAGAGACATTGAAATCTTTTTCTCTCGGTCTTCGTCACGTGAAAACTCGAAACGCGTCTAACGAATTGTTGCGAAATGTTCCGGGACACAGACTGACGAAATAACACCGGGATATCGCGAGATCAGGCGGCAGCAGGTGGTAAAAAGATCGGTGCTTGTTGAAGCAAGCGCTGGGCAGGTATTCGCGACGTGCCGTAGGGGAGACGAGTTCTTGCCCGGACAAGACGGCCACGCGGTTAGTCATCAAGGCTCAGAAATTGTCCCCGCGCGCAGGGCGACTCCGACCGGTTGACCAAAACCACAAAAAAAGCTTCTCTCTCACTCTCTCTCTCTTTCTCTCTCTCTCTCTCCATCTCTTCCTCCCTCCCTCCCTTCTCCTTCTATCCTCTTCTCTTTCTCCTTCGTCCATCACCTTCATCCTGCGGGCACGATAATCTCGGAAAGACCATTAAAAAATGGTATCTCGAATGTCATCAATGTGTCATGTGTCGGTAATATAATCATCCGGATAATATTCGATACTCGCGATGGCTGAAGAGGATATCAATAATGAACGGAGCGATATAATTCGCCGCTGTGAACTAACTAATGTAGTTCAGCCGATGTCGTATAATCTTGTACCGCACGCGTTTATGCACATAACGCGTGCGGTGCAAAGTTCTCTCCGCGCTCGTCTTTTATCATACATTGATACCTTCCAGCCACCGCGAGATATTGAATGTTATCCGAATGATTATATTGCGTTATGCATCCTTGCGCAGGCGGAACATATGACAAAAAAAAAAAAAAAAAATAGCTGCGTAACAATTACGAAAACGTTTCGTTAATACAGTTACAGAATGTGTAAGAGATGCGACAAGAGTTGGGCATTTTTGTAGAAGTTTTTACTTGTTAGATTTTATTCGTGTTAATAAGTGTTTTCATAAAGTTACTCATATTACGCGCGAGTATAAGTGTCTCTGAGGAAATTAAAACAGATCTGAATGTCTAGACAGCTGGGAACATAGGTTTGAATAATAAACAAAATTTTAAGAAGCGTGTATTTAAACGTGAGAATAAAACTTGATTTTCAAAATAAATGTTAACGTAACGTATGTCAAACAAAAGTTACATATGTGTCTTAAAATTCGACACCAAGCGCACGCATTGGAAAATTAAATAACTTTTGACGCTCAAAACAATTAATATTTGTCAACGTTGTTTTATTACTCTCTCTTTTTTGTAAAACAAGTGTAGTTCGTTTTCGTACTATTTTTTTTTTTTTTTTTTTTTTATCGTAAAACGTCGGTGAGTTTTTCAACGATTTTTACCGACAAAAAATGTTCTCTCGTACATGTAACTGTTAAGGGGTTCGGTGTGTTGTTATCTTTTTACTCTCACGGATTTTCGAATGGGTTTCACCCATTTTTTCTCCGTTGCGCAGAATATAAGGGTAGCCCCCTCCCCCGCACACATACACAAGCGCGCGTATAACTCAAATGTTTTATCGTGAGCTCACCATCTCCCGGGACTGTATACGCCTTCGGTCATGCTCGTTGAACTGTTTTTACTATGTTACCCATGCTAAGGGATACGGAGACCCGAGGTGCTAATCTGATGCATCTACACACTCGGCTAATAGAACCAGTTTTAGCGCATATTGAAAACTGGAGTAACATTTTCGAAAAACGCTGCTTTCTCTTTTTCCCTACTCTTTCTCTCTCTCTCTCTCTCTCTCTCTCTCTCTCTCTCTCTCTCTCTCTCTCTTTCTTTCTCTCTCTCTCTCTTTGACGTTTCTTCCTTATACAATACCTGACGTCAGTTTTGTGGTTTGCGCTCGCGCTCCTTTTCTCTTACCCTACGAAGCTTAGGTTATTTTTATTTGCGCTCGTATAAACAGGCTATCTCTGAATTGAGATTGAGTAACTCGACCCCGAAATATATCGGAGTGTGTGTGCTTTTCTTTTAAGGGAGAAAGGTGTTAGCTTTTTTTCTTTTTTTTTTCAACGAAATAAGTGTAGTTGTTTTCTTTTCTTATCAGGAGTGTTTTCTGTTCATTATTTTTACTGTGAAGCTAGAGAAGGAGAGAAAAAAGAGAGAGAGAGAGAGAAGGAAGAAAAGAGAGAGAAAGAGAGAGCTGCAAGCGCTGCAAAGACCGTTCTCGATGCTGAAATTGCAGTGTTTCTTCGAACAATTCCTCTATCTATCTCCGCGGGTCCTTCCTTCCTCCTTCACGTCCTTCACGGGACCCACAGGGTCTCCCGTCCCCGTCCTTCTTTCACCCGGTGGCATCGTCCGCGCGTCTAGAGGCTCAAGCGCCTCTGCACTGATGCGGAGCACTGACCCGCAAACTGGTTCCTCCATTACACCAGGCTTTCTTCCCCCTCTCCCTTTTCTCTCGCTCCATCTTTTCTTGTTTCTCTCTGTCTCCCGCTTCCTATATGTCCTCCCCTCTGCCTCCTCCTATTTTATTTCTTCTTTCTCTTCCCCTTCGTGCGTGCATGCGTGCGTGCGTGCGTGCGTGCGTGCGTGCGTGCATGCGTGCATGCGTGCGTGCACATCTCTTCCTCTCTCTTTACATTTTCAGCGTGTCCCTTTTACTTAGCTTCTTCGCATCCATATCAGACTCGGCAATCCCCTGCAGAATAATCGGCCTCAGATTCAGCGAGAGAGCACGAAGTTCTGTATCACATATAGTGATTATATACACAGGTACATGTATTGGTGCTTATATAGATAGTTGTATTTATTTATATAAATATGCGCGTGTGTATGCGCGTGTGTGTGTATGTAATCCATTTTTCCTCAATCTATTAAACGTTATTTGTTTACCAGCGATCTTCTCGAGTAGCCTATATACGATTGCGTCATATGACAGCGTACCATTGAGTCAAAAGGAAATTAATTCACTTGATAGAAATATTGACGTCTATAAAACAATGATGAAATTTATGTTGTCTAGACTCGAACTAGACTCTTATCAATTACTTTTATGCAATTTCAGATTTGCGCCAAGAACACGACGTTTCTCTCTCATTCTTGTTCTTCTTCTTTCGCAAGTTCCGAGCGCACCGTTCATTTGTTAATGACATTTTAAAGCTCCGCTACGAAGCTCGGTATCTCGCCACTTTTGCGATAATTTGTCGCCGTGCAAGCGTTAAATTAACACTGAATTCATTTGCACTTTATCGCCCCGTTTGAACGATATTGCTCTGTGCATTTATAGTTTTTTTTTTTTTCTTCACGAGTAATAAGGAACGCCGCCTAGACTAATTTAATTGACACATCGCGAGGATAATTGACGAGTTTTGTCGAGAGATCGTCTGCTACGGCTCCGATATCGTTGCGAGCACGCAACGGAAGCCTCGTAGTGTTTTAATTCGACGTAAAAATTAATCAAACAAATGAAACAGATGCGACGCGATGCGCATAAATTTTAATTTTAATGCGCCTGTGGCTCATCACTTCAGAGAAACTCTCTAACATCGTCGCCGTGTCTCAGTCAATTATTTACGATGCCAGGAGCCATCTGAGAGAAAAACAGTTATCATATCCGAACAGTTCGCGTAAAACGGTTTTATTTTGTCCAAAATTGTTCACCGCGGCGCAAAGCGCTACATTGTAGCGAAACGCAAAGCTACATTGTAGTTAATTGTAAGACACAAGGACCGCAACAGTAAATTGCGACGTTGGAAATTATATAGCCCCGCGAAATCACATAAATCACAAATTGTACGTTAGAATAATACATGTTGCAAATTACAGGAGGCTAAAGATGACTTTCAGATCGCGAAAAAAAAGAAAGATCGTGCTCAACAACTCTGTACTTCATCTCTCTCTCTCTCTCTACGCCAGAAGGAATTTTTGTAACTCGAAGATCGTTACGAAAAAAAACGCGCCCACACATTGCACGAGTCGAGTTTGTTTTTCTTTTATTAAATTCTTTTATTAAATTTCTTTTTTATTTAAGGTTTTTTCTTTTTTACATCAAAATTTCTTTTATGAAATTATCTGGTTTTTCGATTAATGACGTAATTTCAAAACTTCAATTTTTTACGTTTATTTATCGCGTTTATTTATTATTATTTCTAAACGCAAATATAACAGAAAAATAGAGCGACTCTTCGACTGAGTAGAAACTGTTTGCTGCGTAGCGTTCGTATATCAAGTAACATCATCGTCGTATTAATCACACAAACAGCTGGTTCTCTCGTAAGATCAACGATCAAGTGTGAACGAAGTCAAGGCTTTTCTCTCATTAATCATTTGCTGTGCGAATTTGTTGGATTGAGAAAGAGGGAGATCGCGCGGAAGAAGAAAACGACGAAAAACACTTACCAGTGGTCGAGTGGATTTGGAGCAGCAGTCCGATCAGCGATAGCAGGAGGAAGGTTCTATACGGGGATGCCGTGATATCCTGTCGCAAGGCCGTCATCTCAGGCGGCCCGCGCCAGGTGCTTCTCCGACGTGCCGCTATTCCTGCGGTGAATCTCACCTCGGCTTCCTTAACTTCCGCCTTCGTTCCCGCCAGATCTACGACGTGTCGTCCTCGTGCTTCACATCTCATCTGCCTGGGCCTCGATTCTTATCCCTAGAGCGAGTTTTCTTCGAGTGTGTTTCACCACGCAGCGAGATAGCCGTCGGCCGTGTTGTGCGCGTCAATATCGGGATCACTGTCTTCTTTCCTTATCGCCCGCGGGATTCGTGTCATAGATTTCCCGTTCCCGCACCCTTTTTGTCCGGAAAACGGATCTGTGTATTTATATTCGAAACGTTTGCAAATCGTTTTATTTTCGCACCAAGTTCGAGATGATTTGTGTATCTTCCGATGAGAGTTGTGCGGGGATTGCACGCGACACACGTGCTTTTGTTTGTTTATTGTACGGTGGGAAAAAATTTATTTGTCGTGTACCTCGAAAGTGTGTATATCCGTTAAAACACGGAGGGGAGGGGCACGCTTGTTCTCATAATATTTAAAATAAACCACCGTATCTGTTATCGCATCGCGGTTCATGACGAACAAAATCTCTAAATCTCATCTTTCTGTATATTTTAAAAACATGTCTTGTGCAGTTTTAAGCGCAATATTGTGCTTTTTTTTCCAATCTTTTTGATCCTGACTTGAACAAAACTTTCGATTATTGTGGATTTCTTATATCAGTTTCTACCGATTGATTGATTTTCTTAAAAAACTTTTAAACATATCGCGAAACTCTCAATGATTTCTGTTTGTCATAGGAAATATTCTCTATCGTATCACAAAAACAGAAGAAAGTCGATATTTTCTCGTGTCGATCGTGTTACAATGCGATCTCGAGATAGAGAATTGTTTCTTCGGGCAATTTAAATTCTTTTTTATCTTTTTTTCTTTTTTGCTCTCAATACGCCGCGAACCTCATCGAATGACGTGGAAAACGACGATGTTTCGCGCGGTTCTCGGATTGCAATCACTACATATCGCGCGATGATGTCCGCGAGGAGGACACGCGAAAACGGATCGATTCGAACACCTGTGGATGGTTGAAAGCTTTGCGTCTAACGGAAGAGCGATATCGTTTGTGGGTACTCTATATACGCTGCCTCGTCGTCTTCGCGAATTCTTCTTCTCTTAATCAATTTTCTCTCTTTCTCTCTCTCTCTCTTTCTCTCTCACGTTAATCAAAGCACGACACTTGATGCCACTAGCCGCGAATCATCGCGACACGTGGTGCGTACGAGCGCTTTACGAAACAAAACGCACGTTGCACACAAGTCGCGACTCAATGTTTCTTCGTGTCCCTGTGGGACAACACACGATTGTTTTTAAAAAACGACTTCTCCGCGCGTTTTCTCCGCTCTTCTGTTTGCCGACCAAAATCTTTCGCGGATCCCTTTTGAAGGATTCCACACCGATGAATCTCTCTCGCGCGCGCGATTGTTACCTCCTCGACATTCTCGAGCGCGTCAGTAAATCGCTATCTTTTTTTTTTTTTTTTTTTTTTTTTTTTTTTTTTTTCCCCTCGACTTTATCCACGATCTCTCCGACACGTAGCGCTCGATAGATTCACGACGTTTTTTGTCGATCCTCTACGAACACGCTTCGCGGCG
>NW_018020892.1:43547-55735 GCF_002006095.1 Pseudomyrmex gracilis | reverse complement strand
GGCGGCGGTGGCGGCGGTGGCGGCGGCGGCGGCGGTGGTGGTGTTCAACGACGGCTATCTGTACGTCTGTATGCCTGCCTTCTTGTGCATGCACACGCCGCGTCTTTCCTTCTCCAATTCTCCAACTCTTCCTTCTTTTCTCTTCCTTCTTTCTCCTCCTTCTTCTTCTCTTTCTTCTTTCTCTCCTTTTTCTCTTCTTCTTCTTCGTCTTCTTCTTCTTCTTCTCGTCGTGCTCCTGCCCTGTTCACCATACCCTTCTTCGCATTCCTGCTTTCGCATCCGTTCCTACGGCATGCATGCGCGCTCCTCGCTCTTTTGCCTACAAGTTGCAGGATCCACCTACGCCTCCCTTTGGTCGCTCTTTCTTCGTTTTTTTTTTTCCTTTTTTTACACGTTCTCCGCGCGGAAGTTTATAGCGGAGAATTTTCCGGTTTCGCGCCGGCCGCGCATGTCTGCAGCTGTAGCGATATTCGAAAGACCCGACTCCGATTGAGGTCGCGAAGTTTCGTCTTTTTTAAAGCCACACGCATATCCACGTGTGTTCCCCCCCTCCCCCCCCCCTCGCCCCTTCCTTCTTCCCATCGGGTAACTCGCGATGTACATATATTGTCCTTTATTTTATTTTGTTCTTCCATTGAGATGTTCATCTTTTGACTCGATTAAGTGTACGTTACGAGAAAAAAAAACTCGCGCGAGAGAGAATGCGCGCACGCGATGTCAACGCGTCTGCGTGTAAAGCCGTAATTTCATTAATTTCCTAATGTTTTATTTCAAATTAAAATCCGTCGATTTTTCAACTTGCGAACTTTATCTTATCAATTTTGTTGGAAAAAGAGCACTTCTTTTATATCTCATTTCGAAGACACTTGCTCGCGTTTGCGACAAGAAACATTCATAAACAATACAACCGAATTAAAAATAGAATCTGAGAATTTGACAACGCGATAGAAATAAAAATAAAATAATTGAAACATATATTTTTTATTATTATATTTGATATATCACACGACCATTAACGACCGGTAATTGAAGCGAAGTGTATGGTTCAAAAATCTAGACTGGTAAAAGAGCGAACAAGAGCACACACACGCACAGACTATCATTTTGACAAAAATCACATATTATATACCGCCAATCCCCAATGGGAGAACTGAACCGTGAGAAAGGAGCTCGATCGAGAAAAAGAGAGATACCTTTCTTACATGTTCGCACTTAGCTGAAGACATGAAGGAAGTTGATATTAGAGCGTAGCAATTTCCGGTTATATTTTGTAATTCGAAGTAATACGAACGAGAAAAATAACGAGTAGAGAGTGTCGAGATTTCGGCCAGGTCGTGTCTCTCGCGTCAAATCATCTCGAATGATGCGCATAATGTATAATTGAAGAAAAAGAAAAAGAAAAAAAAACAACCCAGAAAATAGAGGACTCAGAGCACGCAAATATTACGAAATACACACCGTTCCGGCGGCAAGGTGCAATGGTGATTGGTGAATGCACCGCTGCGTCTCCACGTCTCTTTTATACCTCGCGGCTCGGCGCGGCGCGACCCCCGACAAAGCGGTACCGCCCCCTGGACACGTGACGATGCTGGATCTGCCACCAGGAATACTATGCGCTCCTTGCAGCGCACCCCGGCCGTCGCAACTGCCCCGTCGTCGCTAGACTACCCCACTACGGAAACCAGTACCCTTCCATCCAACCTAACACAGTGATGCACTAATTGATATCGTTACGTGTGACGCGCAACTATATATGTACGTACGTATACGCGGACTTTGTGCAGCTATATTGCAGCTCGCACAATATGAACAATATGTGATCTTAAACACGCGTGTCGGACAAACAACCGCAACAATATCGTTGCCCTTCGGCTTGCTCGTTTATTTTTCTTTTTTTTTTTTCAACTATTACATATCGAGCCCCGGTACAACTCGAACCTCGACTCGCTGAATTTAAATGACATTCGATCGTAAATAAGTCACATGTATTTTTTGCGGTTAAAGATTTATATCTGTTTTTGAAAACACACACGAGAGTGCAAGATACGCGGCGCGCAGAAGTCGCCGCTTATCTTGCATCTCGCCCAATGCAAAAAAATGTAAAGAGTAATAATTATCTATATATATAACGCGCTTACTTACACATACATCTATCAATATGTATTAGTTTTTTTTATTTTTTATTTTTTACTCGCGATAACAGGAACCGATTATCGAGCTCGTAAACGTACGTTTTCGAGCGGCTGTGTACGAGGGCTGTGCGACGCGCGTACGAGACGATTTCTGTGCGAGACGAGTGAATCTAGTCTGTATATGGTCCGGCCCAAGCCGTCTGCCTACCGTGCAGTCAATGGACGTGATTCACTGTTTCTTAACCAAGTCTTGAGGTAGACGGACGGCAGGATGGTCGGCGCGCGTGGTAGGAGGAAAAGCGTAGGGCGCGGAACCGAGAGAGAACACACCGACATGCACCGACGTTCATTGGTCGTCATCGAGTGCGGCACCGAGAAAAAGAGAGAGAGAGAGAGAGAGATAAGGAAGACAGCGGAAGATATAGGGGAACGTAGAAATTACATGCGTGGCGCACACAAGAGGACAGAACATTAGGTAGTGATCTAAGCGCGCGACCGTTCTGAAGAAGAAGGAAAAATATAATACGGGGAGTGTCGCGTGGGGTCCCGCGCCTCTGTTCCCGTTGTCTTTCTCTGACGCGGCAAAAAGCGATTGATGTTGTCGATCGATTGATCTCGGAAAGCGTCGCGCGGAAAACCCACTCGAGCACAACGTGTATCCGAATGGCCGTCCGTTGCAGAGAGTCTGGAAGAACTTTCTTCTTAATAGACGGTCCCCGCCGGACTGTACACCAACGTTCGTTTATCAACGAGTGTCTGTTCGCGCGGATCGTTGATTGAAACGGAGAAACTCGATTCGCGTCCACAGATTCGAAGATCTGTCATTGACATATATATCGATTGTATATATGCGTTGCGCGTAAGAAACGAATTTCTTGATTACTTAAAACCGCGCATTACACGCGTGAACTTGTCTCTTTCTCTCTTCCCTCCTCTTCTCTCGTTTTCTTTGATAAAGCGTAAGAGAGAGAGAGCGTTACGCGCCACCGTTCTCCATTCATATGTACGTTCTAGTTGGCGGGAAGTCGCGAGTAACAAGTTATCGTTTGACGGGCGGATATAATAGCAGAGTCGGTTTGTCATTCCGCACAGAAATTGTAAAAACTCGATAGGGAAAGACACAAGTCGGAACGGCACGGAATATAAACGTGCGGCGCGCGAATATGCGGATGTCGTCGATTTGATCGATTTAAGAGAGACAGAAAAAGAGAGAGAGAGAGAGAGAAAGAGAGAGAAAACGAGACGAGATTATATACAGATCCCGCGAGTGTCACGGAGCGATCCTGTGAGGTAATTACGTATCGTGCGACTTTTAATATGATACTTGGGGGAAACAAGCAAAAACAACGCGAGAGTGCATCACGTAACACGACCGCGCATTCGCCGTCGTGAAATTCTTTCCCGTGCATACGCCCAGGTGTATGATTTTTGTGTCGGACATGTTTTTTTTTTTTTTTTTTGCCGCAGTGATTTCTCCGTGCTTGTCTATTTCAAGGATATCGTAGAATTGTGCGATTATAAAAAAAACAAAAAAATAAGTAACATCGTTTGCGTTCGAATTGACAATTTCACCCAAAGTCCCAACCCCTCCCCCCCCCCGTGTATACGTATAGGCCAGTTCGATTTTAACACAATGAAAAGCTAATATCTCATTAATAGTCCCGTTATAATAGGATTCGTCGCGGAAGAGATATATGACATATTTTTTCCTTCCCTTCCCGTAAATGTCGCTGTAACCGTACGTATTGATGAAGCGCGCACAAACGTCACGTGTGTGAACAAATTTGATTCGATTCTTCACCGAGACCGTCATTGGCTTCTGTATGGAACGTGATCGATAGTCGTGTGTGTCCGAAGCGCGCATTCGATTGTCGCTCCGATAGATAAGCGAGCTTACAGACATCTCTCTCTCTCTCTCTCTCACGCGCGCGTATATGTGTGTGTATGTCCGATCGTAATACGGTCTGCATGCTGAATTGGTGGCGCATAATCGGCGAAACTGCGTCAGGATCCGTCAGTAACCTGAGGCGAACATTATGCTACTGTACTGCCAATAGTGTTGCGTAATTACGCGCTCCCCGGAGGGTTTGCGGCGGTTGCGTGGAATCGTGACGATGCTACGGAACGTCCTGTT
The DNA here is from genome assembly GCF_002006095.1 of Pseudomyrmex gracilis. Taxonomy (NCBI): domain Eukaryota; kingdom Metazoa; phylum Arthropoda; class Insecta; order Hymenoptera; family Formicidae; genus Pseudomyrmex; species Pseudomyrmex gracilis. The sequence goes on along the minus strand of NW_018020892.1, from coordinate 51,469 downwards.
CGCTTAAGCGTGTGGACAGGATGCGTCTAAGACTCACGTATATACGAGAGAGTTCGCCGCAGCACCAGTTCAGGTTCGCGTCAAATAGGACCTTTATCGTTTGAGCGCGACGGATGTGTAAACGTCGATTTCTTCCGACAAATTCAAATCACGCAGTTTACTATCCTCGTTTTTTATAAAACGCGTGATTTGATAACGGGGGGTTAGGAAACATCACGGTGTTTTTTGTATTTCAAATTGTATCGAGAAAGAACGACCAAGAGTCAAAAAGTCGTTTCTCTATTTGTTTACAATCAATAATAATAAATTTTATGCGCAACCGCGTTTGGTTCTATTGTCAATTTGTTGCTTTTTGTATTTGATTTATATTTCTGAGTCGTTGTCGATATAATTTAATTTAATTTATCGCAGCGTGTGTATTGTTTTTTATTAACTCTTTTAATATAAAATTAAATTAATTAAACGCAACATAACTCTCATGCGATATTTTCTAAATTCAACAAAAGGAGATAGATGCGCACTCGTGCGTGCACAAGTAAATAATGCGACTTCGGAATCGTCACGTATATGGAGACTGTATTTTAGATATATATCACTAGCAACAAAGTCAGTCGCGCCGACGTCAGTTCCCGACACAGAGCGGTCGGGAGAATTTAATTTCGTGATTCTTATGCCCTCAAGTTCCTCATGCCGGTAGAGATTTCTCAAAGAAACAATGTCTCATGGTTTCTGTTCCCATTCTCAAAGGGGTATATCCGCGTCAGCTTCGTCTTACTTTATGTGTATGTGCGCAAGCGAGCGTGTTGTATGTGTGCAAGCGGCTGCATCAGTAATGTCTAAAGATTTACGTTGCATACGTGCGCAACAGCACAGCAACGCAAGAGCAACATTGTGCAGCGCGCCGGTTGTTTCTCATGTATCTACCGTAACGAGACAACAAAACTTTTTATAAGATACAAGGATCTCTTTCTCACACAAACGCACACGCACACGCATACGCGCGCGCACGTGCACGTGCACGTTCCTCTTCTTAAAATTATTAAACCGCTCTCTTGAGAAAGCAATATGGTATTAGAAATATGTTATAGCACGGATGGCCTTTCACGTGTATGATAATACGACTAGATTCGAGCGAGTTTTCGCGAGCCGAGAGTAACGAGAGTACGTACACGTAGCGCGACAACAGACATATAAGCGCAGACTACATACGCGAGATACGAATCACGCATGCTTCCAGAAACAAATTGCTCGTTTTGCAGATACGTAATTCAGATTACAGACATCGGGAAAGAAGAGAAAACGGCCGTTTTTGTTCTGACGGCACGTCGACGAGATAACGAGAAACTCGTCTATTTGAATCGCGGCAGCGGAGAGAGCTTTGCGAGATCTCTCTGTCCCGAACGGTACGTATCTTCCATTCGATCGAGAAATCACACGGTTTTTTTTCTTGTATCCTAATTGTTTTGATTATACGTACGCAATATATGCGATTTATTGTGTGATATATATATATTCGCGAACACACGAGGAAGAGCAATTGAATGAATTAAAACTTAACAAACGATCATCTCCTTTTTTTTTTTTCCGAATGGTTAGGAAAAACGTATTCGGTATATTCTCGCGGAATAAAAAGTCTCGCTTCTTCTCTCTTGATTGGCGTGAGAAGATCAGATCCGCGACACGGAGCTCTATCGTATTATTATCAATAGAAACGAAGGCTGTCTAAGCATCGGTTTTGAATTAACGTTGAGTCGCAAAACTTGAAAGGTTTGCTCTCTCACATGCATAATGCATACCGCAACATGCAGAGAAACAGGCAGACCAGGCAAGGCAAGGCAAGGCAAGGCAAGGCAAGCCAAGGCAGGCAAAGTAATGGCAATAACAGCTTACCTCTTCCAGCATGCTACGTCCTCTCTTTTGTTATTTTTATTCCCCTCCTTCATTCTTCCTCCCGCGTTGTGCTATTTGTTACAACACGAATCACTCGCTCTCTTCTCTCGGAGCTCACTCGCAGATACAGATACAGATTCGCGCGAGACCCGTTTATTATGTGCCTTGTCTTGTGTGTACATATATATATATATACATATATATATATATATATATATATATATGCATTCGCACCAAATCGCGTGCAAGCGCAGGAAGAAAAGAGCGAGTCCGTGTGATCTCGCGCAGTGCGATTTAGTTCGGCCGCAAGAATCAAAACAAGCCCGTGGAAGAAAAGAGAGCCCACGAACCTCACGATCACGAAATCTTAGGGTCGCGCTTCGATAGCCGCGGCAGAGGAGGGGTTTATCGTGTATCTATATAGAATCCCCTACGATCTTTTTAGAGAGAAATTTTTTCAATACGCGTCTCTCCTTGTGTTGTTGTTGAACACACACGTCCCACACGCGTGTGTGTGTGTATATATTCCTCGAGATCTTTCTCTATATGTCCTAGGCCAATAGAGATCGGAAGGGGGTCGTACGCGCGCCGAGACAATCGAAACCGCAAGAATACACCACCGAGACGAAAACCACAAATAACCTACGACGATCTTGCGCGTACTCGTCGATGAAAGTGCGTCAGTTAGTTCGTCTTCATCTTCTATTGACTATGTATACATGTGTATATATATATAACCGAGTCAAAAAAAAACAAACAAACAAACACTTCAAAATTTCTAGCAACTGCGATATATCCTTTTTTTCGTTCTCCTTTCTCTTCCCGAGTCTTTTCTCTGGAAGTCCAGTATCCAGTGTGTAGCGACGGCCATCTCCATCTGACTGCGGTCAGCGAGCAGGGTGAGACCGAATATATCGTCGTTTTGCCACGTCTGCCGGCAGTCTAGACTTGGCCGAGTCCTCTAGTCCGGCCGCGACGTCACCGAACGAACAGACTTTTAGGGCGGCGCGATATTAACGTCCTCCGTCGTGTTTTGTAACCGGCAGGCAGGTAGACGGATTCAAGCGGATTGCTTCTGTTCCCGATCCTTAGCCATGGTCTTCGCGGTAAACTCTCTCCTTCTTTCTCTCTCTTTCTCTCTCTCTTTATTATATATATATATATATATATATATAATATCCGTGTGCACACTCACGAAATTCTTCGAGCACGGTCTGGTGCCAGACCGGAGAAGTGATTTGTGCGCAGTAGCGTCACATAGTGATCTTGCATATTTAGACGTTATTGAAAAAAAAAAAAACAAACAAATAAAACTAAAAACATCATATCCTCACGCAAGATATACTGTTCTCTTTTTTTTTTTTTTTTTTGTCGCGCGAAAACACACGTTTCCTCGAACAACTTTATCGTCGATAATTTGCTCGCGACGAACGCGCGAGGAACGGAATAAAAGAGTGAAAGAAGCACGAGAGAGGAAGAGAAAACATTGGAGGAAAGACGTTAAGGTATCTCGCAACGACGACGAAGGCACATGCACACACAGCCTTCCAGCTGCATCCGCGACACACCTGCCTCCTTCATTCTACGCGCGCTGCGTCTCTCAAACGAACTCTTTCCAAGAAACCCAACCACGCACCGTTTCTCTCTCGCGCGCGCACCGTTTTTCATCAATTGTTCTTGCCTAGCACATTCACATGCGCGCGTCCTCCTCCGCGCTCCGCGCGCGTGTTCTTGTTTCCTCTCTTCTTCGATTCTCCACTGTCCGACTCTCTATCCCGTCGCTTCTCAAACGTTCTCCTCTCTCTCCTATTTTCCAGCTCTTTACGCGCTGTGCGAAAGGGTTTCTTCTCTACTCTCATTTCTTCTCTCGCGCGCTCAAAGGTCTCTCTCTCTCTCTCTCTCTCCCCTTATTTCACCCCCTTTTTACCTTACATCTCACTTACATATTTAGTATTTTCCATGGACTATATACAGCCATACTTTTTTTTACTTCTCTGCGTAGATGCGCGTTCTGGTCAGATATTACTGGCCATCGACAATGGCACTGGTGGAGAAGCCTATGGGTTCTCTTGGGTCGAGGAGAGGGCGAGATACGAGAACGGAGAAAACAGGCCCTCTCGGCTCGGAGATCCTGAATGGTAATGATTATAGCAAATTGCTCTTGCTTGGCTTGGGGGTGCCTAATAGCCACTCAGTGGGGCTGTTGAAACCGCGCGCCCCTTCGTTCAACCTTTGATCCCCCCGCCCGAGTCAACCCTTCAAAACTTCATTGTTTCTACCCTGCTCCCGCAGTCGCGGATGGATCCCTCAAGTTCGTTCTACGTAGATGTTCTCGATATGTCTTACTGACGTGCACATTTCTCTGCTAATGATGCATCCAGCTCAGGTTTTGCTCTCTTCCTTTCCCTCTCTCTCTCTCTCTCTTTATGTGTGTGTGTGTGTGTGTGTGTGTATGCAGATCTTATATTTAATATCCTTTTTATTATTTACAAAAAAGTCGTTTGCACGGGCACCGACATCTTGAAATTTCCAGATACATCTACGGCTTTCGACGACCCGAGAACAATACGAGCTACGTAAACGAGAGCACGCAATAAGTAAGAGAAAACGCGCGTCGCGACTAAACGAGCAAAGAAAGAGACGGGCGAGTTAGAAGAGAGAGAGAGAGAGAGAGAGAGGCATTATCGCGTTTTAGTGGAGATATTAAACGTCGGGACGATGCCGTCGGCGGTGAGAGCCGCGAGGAATTGGTAACGTTAAAACACTTATACTTACGACGCACGGGCGCGCGTATGTGCTGCTACGCTGACGCGTTCTTGCACGCGTGCCTGTGTGTTTGCGTGCACGAAACGCATGCATGCGTACAGATCATTCCGGCGCGATGCGCAAGTTAGCAGAAGATATTCAAGGGGGCAGCGCGGGATGGTTCGACCCGGCTACATCAGGGTTCTCTCTTTGCGTCGATCCGCGGAGATGAAGTACGAAGGGCGGAAGGACGAAGGAAAGAAACGTGATAATAAAATTGGCGGAAGTATAGTAGTGGATAGGGGAGGGGAGGGAGAAGAACACAAACGGCAATGGAGGCGCAGAACTAGGAGGACAACGTGCCAATGTAACGACTGAAGGATAAAAGGATGCGGAGATGTGAGAAATAAGAGACAAGAGACTGCCTTCCGCTGAAGGAGGATGGAGGGATAGAGAAAAAAGAGAGACAGATAGAGAGAGAGAGAGAGAGAGAAAGAGAGAGAGAGGGAGAGAGAGAGAAAGAGAGAGAGAGAGAGAACTCGCCTGCAGGGACCACGGCCGTTGCTGCCCACGCCATGGCCCATCTATCTACGTCCACTGTGACCACCTGCGCAATCTGACAGCCCGGCTCTAACGATGTACGTACTTTTCCACGGTATTCTGCAAGAGACAGACGTGTTCACGGGGGATGCTCGTTCACCGACATGAACGCGATAGCCTGTAACATTGCCATAACGGAGGAAATCGATGATTCTGCACATCGGAAAATGTACATATCGAATGTGCACAATATTTCGCAAGTTCTGTCTCGCGTACTCCCCCCTTGCGCTGCCGTACAGCCAGATGAGATTCAGTTTTTTTTTTTTTTTCTTTTCACGGAAGAATATCTCGCTTCTCTCTGTCCGGCTGAAACAAAATTATATAAGACGCGTTATGAACACATTGAATAAATATTATCGCAATATTTAAGCTATCGAATTTAGCTATCGACAGAAGACTTCCGGGGAGTGTTGTTGGTCTTTCTTCTGTGTTGAAATTATATTAAAGCTCGATAAAAATCGACTTTTTCGATTAATTTCTCTTTCCACACGTACGCGTGGTGGTGTATATACTCTCTCGTCGTTGTTACGATATTTATCGCACCACACATTATACGCGCGCCTTCGGCCGTCTCCGGGATCTCGTTGCTGCTCGTAGCCTTACGTAAATATCGACGCCCCGCGGATATTGCGCCGAGATCGAATCTCTTTTACAACCAGTACTCATTATAATGTAAAACACATTCTCTCTGTGCGCGACCGACACTTTGCTAAGCTAATCCGGAATTTCTTAATTTCGAGTTGCATATGTTACTCGGGTTTCACGTTTTACGTTTCTCCTACGAAGCAAGCATTTTCTTCGCGATTTTTAAGAGATTGCGCGAATCCGCGCGAGGTGGTTTCGTATCGGGAATAAAAATATCTAAATTTCAATCGCGGGAGCGATCAACCCGCGGAAGATCAACCCCCGTTGCGAATTATACAAATTCGCGAAAAAAATCAATGTATGAAGTTTGTTTTTTTTTGTTTGTTTTCTTTTTTTTTTTTTACGGAAGTACATGCGCGATCACTCGGAGTGCACGGAGCTCGCATGGAGGATGCGTTCTTCAAGTTCCGCGCATAGTGGCGTTAAAAAACTGAAAAGCATTCGCTAAGGTCCGCGGGATACAATGGACCTCTTCTTCTTCTTCTTTTTCTTCTTTTTCTTCTTCTTCTTCTTCTTCTCTTCCTATCGTTTTCTCTCTCTCTCTCTCTTCCTCTCTCTCTCTCTTCCTCTCTCTCTCTCTCTCTCTCTCTCTCGACCAATGGTCGAAAGTTTTCAGCACCCTAGTGGTCAATTTCCCACTCAGACAGAATCATTAGTCTACAGCTATGGCACACAGGGTGCTCTCGCACTCTCTGACGAGAGAAGTACACTCGATGAACGGAACCAAGCGTACTAAATCCAAACTCGCAATCAACAATCGGAAAGCACACCATATCTATGTGTGTGTGTGTGTGTGTGTGTGCATGTATATCCGTGTGTTCTACCTGAGATACATAATTTTCAATTGTTGCTGTGTGTGAGAGAATTACATATTTCATAACGTTTTTGAGAGAAAGAGATTTGACAATTGATTTCTCGTTTCAAAATGCCAATTCGAACTTAAAGTCATTTAATACAAGTATGTACTACTCTTTCCCCCGGTACTTTTCTCGCTTGAACAATAAAGCGAAATCGTGGAATTTCAGTCGAGGAAACGTCATTTCCGTTTCACTTTTTCGGTATATATAAAAAAAAAAAAAAAAAAACACACATAATACCGCGATAAATACGTTTGACGCGCGCGTGTGTGAGCGTGCGAAGGATGTCGGTTAGCGGATATTCCTGCGGTCGTGAGGATCGCGTGGCGACAGCCCAAGGAAGTATTCTTGACCAAGAAAGAGACGGGAAGCGATAAAGAGAGAAAGAAAAAAAAGAAACAAAAAAAAAAAAAAGAGAAGAACGGCGGTGGTGAGGAACGGCGATGACGGGGCGAGAAAAGGACGCGGTTGGTACCGAGAGCCAACCACGTCCGCCGGGTAATTACGATTACTATCTATGAGTAGCCAGTGACTGTCCAAGTAGCGTGAGAAGACCAAGCGTTGAGGTTCTCCATGCGAACTGGTTTCACGCCTCGTTCCGTTCGCAAGTACCACGTAGCCGCCGATTCTAGACGCGTACACGCCGCCCGTGCCGCGCGGATACTCTCAGGAGAGAGAGGAAGTAGGCGTACTACGCTCTCTCGTTCCTTCTTTTATTTATATACCTCGTCTTCTCGCCGAACTAATATATCTTTACCTCTCTCTCGCGTTTGCCAGCTCGAGCCAGCTCTCCGCGAGAACGAGAACCGTATATCCGCCTAAGACTACCTCCTGTGTATCTCCATGTTAATTCATGCAACTGTCTGTACGGTTATTTATTTATCTATTGATGTTGTGTTATCACTTATCTGAAATTACTTGCGCTTTACATATCAACGTGTTTGCGTTACGTTTGTTAGACCGGCGACGATCAATGTAACGTATCGCGCACACATAAGCGATATACGAGGATATTCCACTGAAATATCTGTGACACTTGATACTTGTGACACATATAAAAATGTAAAAGATTAGATTATATGTGCTAAGTATCTACCAAAGATAAAAAGGAAGAGAGAGAGAGAGAGAATGTCGCGCTATATATTAAAAACAAATAAGATAGATGAAAAAAAAAAAAAAAAAAAA